>NC_035173.2:19627584-19860537 GCF_001659605.2 Manihot esculenta | reverse complement strand
GAGTAGCCACTCCTGACAGGGATGAAGTGAGCAGATTTGGTGAGTCTGTCCACAATCACCCATATGGAGTCCAATCTGTTGGACGCTGCCGGTAACCCCACTACGAAGTCCATAGCTATATTCTCCCATTTCCACTCTGGAATAGGTAGTGGGTTAAGCATTCCAGCCGGCTTCTGATGTTCCAGCTTCACCCTCTGACACACTTCGCAGGCTGACACAAACTGTGCCACTTCTTTCTTCATCGCTGGCCACCAATAAACTTTCTTCAAATCTTGATACATCTTGGTGGCTCCGGGGTGAATGCTGTATCTTGCATTATGAGCCTCCCTCATAATGTCTCTGTTTAGCCCTATGTCATCTGGTACACACAATCGACTCCCATAGCGGAGGATTCCCTTACTGTCAAATCTGAACTCAATGTCCTTGCCTGACTGAACAGTCCTGGCAATCTTCACTAACTCTGGGTCCTCATGCTGTTTCTGAGCCACTTGCTCTAGAAACACAGGTGTCACTCTCATCTGGGCCACTAAAGCACCGGTACCAGACAACTCCAACTGTAGACCTTCCTCAATGAGCTTGTAAAACTCCTTCACCACTAGTCTCCTCTCTGCCGTGATGTGGGATAGACTGCCTAGTGACTTCCGACTTAAGGCGTCTGCCACGACATTCGCCTTACCCGGATGATACTGAATCTTGCAATCATAGTCACTCAGCAGCTCTACCCATCTCCTTTGTCTCAAATTCAAATCTCTTTGACTCAGGATGTACTGCAGGCTTTTATGATCTATGAAGATCTCATATTTTACCCCATAGAGGTAGTGCCTCCACATCTTGAGTGCAAAGATTACTGCTGCCATCTCAAGGTCATGTGTGGGGTAATTCAACTCATGCTTCTTCAGCTGCCTAGAAGCATAAGCAATCACCTTCTCATTCTGCATCAGTACACAACCCAGTCCCACACGGGACGCATCACAAAAGACGGTAAAGTCCTCATCACTAGATGGCAGAGCTAAAACTGGTGCTGAAGTCAACCTCTTCTTAAGCTCTTCGAAACTCTCTTCGCACTAGTCGGTCCACAGAAACTTCTGATTCTTCCTGGTTAGTCTGGTCAGAGGAGCTGCTATTTTCGAGAAGTCCTGAACGAACCTCCTGTAGTAACCTGCCAAACCCAAGAAACTCCTGATTTCCGTCACTGAAGTGGGTCTAGGCCAGTTAGCCACAGTTTCTGTCTTCTTGGGGTCCACCTCTATCCCATTCTCTGACACTACATGCCCCAAGAACGAAATGCTCCTCAGCCAGAACTCACACTTAGAGAACTTGGCATACAAGCCATGTTCCCTCAAGGTCTGCAAAACCAACCGCATATGATGGGCATGCTCCTCTGCATTCCTGGAATACACCAAGATATCATCTATGAAGACAATAACAAAGTGATCCAGGTACTGACTAAACACTCTGTTCATGAGGTCCATCAATGCTGCAGGGGCGTTGGTTAACCCGAATGGCATTACAAGGAACTCAAAATGCCCATATCTGGTCCTGAAAGCCGTCTTTGGCACGTCCTCATCTCTGATCCTCAGCTGATAGTACCCAGTTCTCAGATCTATTTTGGAGAAACAACCCGCTCCTGCTAGCTGGTCGAATAGATCGTCGATCCTTGGCAAAGGGTACTTGTTCTTGGTAGTGACTTTGTTCAACTGTCGGTAGTCGATACAAAGTCTAAGGGATCCATCCTTCTTTCTGACAAACAAGACTGGAGCACCCCAGGGTGAGGTACTCGGTCGGATGAAGCCCTTGTCTACCAGCTCTTGCAACTGTTCTTTCAATTCTTTCAACTCGGCTGGAGCCATCCTGTAGGGAGGGATAGAGATCGGTCGGGTTCCAGGCATCAATTCTATCTCGAACTCTATCTCCCTAGCAGGTGGTAAACCTGGCAGCTCGTCTGGGAAGACGTCTAGAAACTCTCTAACCACTGGCACCGAGGCGGGCTCTCTAACCTGACTGCTAAGCTCTCTCACATGAGCCAAATACCCCTGACATCCCCTCCTAAGCAACCTACGAGCCTGAAGAGCTGATATCAGACCTCTAGGTGTACCCCTCCTATCTCCTCTGAAGACAACCTCTGACCCATCCTGACCTCTGAACCTGACTACCTTGTCCCTGCAGTCCAAGGTAGCACCATGGGTAGATAACCAGTCCATCCCTAGAATGACGTCAAAATCTGTCAAGTCTAGAACCACAAGGTCGGCGGACAAGCATCTTCCCTCAACAAACACAGGACTACACTGGCAGACTGACTCTGCCACTGATGGATCACACTTGGGTCCACTGACCCAGAGGACACTCTAACTCAGAGATCATCAACCCTAACCTCTGGACGGCTCTCGGTGTAACAAAAGAATGAGATGCACCAGGGTCCATTAAGGCATACACATCTGAACAACCAATGACTAAGTTACCTGCCACCACGGTGTTAGATGCATCTGCCTCCTGCTGAGTCATCGTGAAGATCCGTGCTGGAGCTGATGGACCTTCACCTCTGAAACCTGCTGAAGAAGAGGCTGCCCCTCTCCCTCTGCCTTTGCCACTGGCCTGAGTCATGGCTGGAGCTGCTGGCTGCGCTACACTGCCTGAAGCTGTCTGCTGGGACTGAGCCATCGGGGCTGCTCTTGGACATTCTCGAGACATATGCCCCTCCTGACCACATCTGTAACAAGCTGTCGTCCCAAACTGACATACTCCTCTGTGTGGCTTACCACACCTTGCACAAACTGCATTATCCGCACCAGAGCTTGAGCCACTCCCGAGTTCCAGACTGGACTTAACCTTGTTCCAAAACTTGTTCTTCTTAGACTTCCTGGGACCTCTGTCCCACTTCTTGCTACCTGAAGTTGCTGCACTCATTGAAGAAGAGCCTGGGGTCTTAGAACCAGAAGGCTGTGCCACTGACTGTTTAACTGATCCCTGAATGATGGCACTGGCCTCCAATTTCCGGGCCATATCCACTATGGCATGGAAGCTCTCCCTATCTGCTGACTGGATCAAGGAGGAATATCTGGAGTGGAGTTTCATGATATACCTCCTTGATCTTTTCTGATCCGTGTCAAGGTTTTGCCCTGCAAATGGCAACAGCTCCAAAAATCTGTCTGTGAACTCCTCTACACCCATCTCATCAGTCTGCCTCAACTGCTCAAACTCTATCATCTTCAGCTCCCTTGAACTATCAGGGAAAGCCCATCCTGCAAACTCCTCCCAAGACATGCTATCCACTTTCGGGTTCACATAATTCTTGAACCACTCTCGTGCCTTCTTGCACTTAAGTGTGAACCCAGCCATCTGAATGGCTCTACTATCATCAGCCCCAATCTCATCTGTGATCACCTTGACCCTCTCCAGATACACAAATGGGTTATCCCCTTTTTCATACTGGGGAGCACCCAACTTCATGTAGTCAGTCATCTTGGCCTTGCTCCCACTGGCTGAGCTAGGTCTAGGAGGTTGGGTAACTGGGGCTGCTGGTTCTGCTGGAGGAGGAGGAGGCGCAGCATCCCCTGGGGTAGGGTTTGCTGGATTTGGATAGTAGGGTGGCGGTGGATACATTGGGTACTGTGAATATGGTGGGTAGTAGGGTGGGTATGGCATCTGTGTGGGATAAGGGCTATAGCTATGGTAATCCGATGTGCCTCCCATCGAATACCCAGGGTTTTGTGAGAAGGGTGGGTAGTAAGGTGGCTGAACAAATCCCGAGGCCTAAGTGCCTCCTTGGGATTCTCCCATTCCTTCTTCTGACATACTGACTCCCAGACTGCCATCCCTCCTCTGCTCTACATCCATATCATCCCCCATATCCTCTGACGCTCCTCCCTGAACTGTTCCTCTGACTGATCTGCTTCTACCCAAATCCAAAGACCTTCTAGGGTCTCTTACTGCTCTTTCTCTGTTAGACCTACTAGACATTGCCCTAGGCAATGCTGGAGGACGGGCGCTCGTGCCCTCATCCTCAGGTGGTACTCCAGTCAATCTTGCTGATCGACGAGTTCCTCTCATCCTGTTTTCTGAAAACAGTACATATCACATAAACATTAGCATCATATGGTTCATGTGGGCACACATGAACCCGCATCACACATCATAGCATATCATTCATATCATAACATTTCACATCATCATGTAAGACAGGACTCCACATTCTATCCTAGTGGACATGATCTTTCCTACTGTGCTTGACCTTCTATAACATCTATGAGCCCGACACTCTAGGTCCGACCATATGAACCTAGGGCTCTGATACCATTCTGTAACGACCCAAAAATCGGACCGCTACCGGCGCTAGGATCCGGGTCGACTTAAGGCCGCCGGGACCCGTAGCAAGCCTAACATACATCCTGTGAACCTGATTAATCCCATACATGATCAACAACATACATAAAAATTTAAAACTTTTCTTTCATACATTCTAACATACACCAAACTCAACCTGTGCATGCATTGAACTTATACATAATTATAAACTTGATCCCTCTGTGGGATCTCATCAATGCCCCCTATGGGTGGCATAACATGTGTTGAGTTGGCTAAACATGGACATCAATAACATTAAGATCATGTTTCAAAAAGGGATTACATTATACTATAGTCAAGCACACTTCTAACCTCAATATCTTTACATTACATATCTATACATCATTATACAATCTGTCATGTCCACATCCTAACTATTACATACATATGACTTCGTTACTCTTCTTGACTTCTCTGTCTAACCCGTACCTGCAAACCTGGGGAATTTGGGAGAGGGGTGAGCTACTAGAGCCCAGTGAGTAGAATAGTAAAGCATTTAAAACATATGATAACATGAAATGCATCACATCACAACTAATCATATCAAGGATGAACTTGTCACCATTTAGCCCTCTACATAATCCAATCATGCCAGGGGCGTAGTGCAGGCCACACCTGGTCTTTCTCTTATACATAACATAACATAACATACATATTCCATGGTGCCGGGGGCGTAGTCCAGGCCACTTCCGGTCTTTCTCTTACATAGTGCCAGGGGCGTAGTGCAGGCCACATCTGGACTTCCATATCATATCATCATGTCATAACATATGAGGGCTAATGGATCATTCAATATTCATCCACATCAACAACATTTTATGCAATGCAACATATTCGTGATTTCTAATGCAAGCAACCTAAAATATCACATGGCATCCGTGATGCATGGACATGCTCAAAACTAATTTATTTATTTAGAAGCATAAGAGTTATTCCACTCACCTCTGGCTAGCTCTGACACTGACTGAAGCAGCTGACTCACTGCTGAGGTCCTCGGTTCCTCGGGTCCAAACCTACACAGGTGGACTCAAATGAGGGACCAACATACTAGAACATAACTCTAAAAACATCCCCCAAAAACCCCCTAAAACATCTCAAAACATCCATGCAAGAACATGCAAAGGAAGGCTGGACAGGGCACTTTCAGCGGCAGGTTCGGCGGTCGAAAGTCCCTCCAGAGCCGAAAGTCAGGCAGGTTCGGCGGCACCTTCGGCGGCCGAAACTCCCAGACAGAGGCGAAACTCATGCATGTTCGGCGGCACTTTCGGCGGCCGAAACTCCCAGACAGAGACGAAAGTCTCCTTTCGGGGGCAAGCTTCGGCAGCCGAAGGCTGCCTCCACAAGGGGGGTTCGGCGGCCGAAAATCCCTTCGGCTGCTGAACCTGGTTTCTCCCAAAGGGCAGAAACTAGGTTCAAACATGCACAAATGCCTCCAAACTCAAACCAACATGCATTTAGCTCAACCAAAACATGCATACAAGCTCCTAGGGGTCTCAAACTACCTTAAACCCCAACTACAACACATCAAACACACATTTCAAGCCACATTGTTTATGAACATACATTTATACCCATAAACATAACTATAACCTAAACATGCATTCTACCCCTATGAACTTCATAAAACTTACTTAAAACATAATATAAGCTAGAGATCGACTCTTACCTCTTGAAGATCGAGAGTAGAGGCGACCAAACTTGGAGTTCGGAGAGATTTGAGTTCTTGAACCTCAAAGCTCCAAAACTTTGCTCAAAAGCTCAAATCTTCAAAACAAAGTTAAAACAAGTGAAAAACTTGAAAGATCTAGAGGAAAAACATCAAAGATCGGTGAGGGACGGCGAAGAGCTCACCTTGGCCGAAAATGGGGAAAAGCTCGCCCGTTTTCGGCTAAGGGACCCTTTTATAGTGGCTGTCCAGGCCACGTTCGGGGGCCGAATGTGCCTCCGCATGCATGCCATGTTCGGCGGCCGAACTTGAGGTTCGGCGGCCGAACCTGGACTTCCCTCACTTATGCCTTTGGGGGCCTAAGGCTCACCCGAAACGCATGCATGTTCGGCGGCCGAACTTTGAGTTTCGGCGGCCGAACCTGAGCTTTCCTCCAAGGTTGTTCTCATGCAAAAACTCATTCTCTTTTTACTTAAAATCATCAAAAGCATTAAAACATTTCATGAAAACATGGTTTTACCCATCTAGAGGTCTCCGACATCCGAGATTCCACCGGACGGTAGGAATTCTGATACCGGAGTCTAGCCGGGTATTACAGAAGCTCTCCCTATCTGCTGACTGGATCAAGGAGGAATATCTGGAGTGGAGTTTCATGATATACCTCCTTGACTTCTTCTGGTCTGAGTCAAGATTTTGCCCTGCAAATGGCAACAGCTCCAAGAATCTGTCTGTGAACTCATCCACACTCATATCATTAGTTTGCCTCAACTGTTCAAACTCTATCATTTTCAGTTCCCTTGAGCTATCAGGGAAAGCCCATCCTGCAAACTCGTTTGCAAACTCTTCCCAAGACATACTATCCACCCTCGGGTTCACATAATTCTTAAACCACTCACGAGCCTTTTTGCATTTGAGTGTGAACCCAGCCATTTGAATGGCTCTGCTGTCATCAGCCCCAATCTCATCTGTAATCACTTTGACCCTTTCAACATACACAAACGGGTCATCCCCTTTTTCATACTGAGGAGCACCCAACTTCATGTAGTCGGTCATCTTGACCTTGCTCCCACCAGATGAGCTAGGCTTAGGTACTGGGGTTTCTGGAACTGTGGGTTCTGCTGGTGGAGGAGGAGGAGCAGCATCCCCTGGGATAGGGTTTGCTGGATTTGGATAGTAGGGTGGGGGTGGATACATTGGGTACTGTGAGTATGGTGGGTAATAAGGTGGGTATGGCATCTGTGTGGGATAGGGGTTAAAGCTATGGTAATCCGATGTGCCTCCCATCGAATACCCGAAATTTTGTGAAAAGGGTGGGTAGTGAGGTGGCTGAACAAATCCTGAGGCCTGGGTGCCTCCTTAGGACTCTCCCATTCCCTCTTCTGACATGCTTACTCCTAAACTGCCATCCCTCCTCTGGTCCACATCCATATCATCCCCCACTTCCTCTGACATTCCTCCCTGAACATTTCCCCTCACTGATCCGCTCCTACCCAGATCCAAAGACCTTCTAGGGTCTCTTACTGCTCGTTCTCTGCTGGACCTACTTGACATTGCCCTTGGCAATGCAGGAGGACGGGCGCTCGTGCCCTCATCCTCAGGTGGTACTCCAGTCAATCGTGCAGATCGACGAGTTCCTGTCATCCTGTTTTTGAAAAACAGCACACATCACATAAACATTAGCACCAAATGGTTCATGTGGAAACACATGAACCCGCATCACATACATCATTCAAGACAGGACTCTTCATCCTATCCTAGTGGACATGATTTTCCTATTGTGCTTGACCTTCTATAGCATCTATGAGCCCGACACTCTAGGTCCGACCATATGAACCTAGGGCTCTGATACCATTCTGTAACGACCCAAAAATCAGACCGCTACCGGCGCTAGGATCCAGATCGGCATAAGGCCGCCGGGACCCGTAGCAAGCCTAACATGCATTCTGTAAACCTGATTAATCCCATACATGATCAACAACATACATAAAAATTTGAACTTTTCTTTTTACCAAGCTCAACCTGTGCATGCCCATAAACATAAACATAAACATAAATATAAACATAAACATAAACCCCACACTGGAGCTCTCATCAAATGCTCCAATGGGGCATCTCATCATACACAAGCTTGGTGGAACATAAACATCATAAAACATAGATCATGTATACAAAAAGGGATCACCATACATATAGGGTCAAGCACAACCTCTAATCCTCAATATCATTTTTACATAACATAACTATTCATAACTTTACATCATTTTTCAATTTTATCATGTCCACATTCTATCTATTACATATACATGACTTCATCCATCTTGACTTCACTGTCTAGCCCGTACCTGCAACCCTGAGGGATTAGGGAAAGGGGTGAGCTACTAGAGCCCAGTGAGCAGAATAATAAAACATTTAAAATCTCATGCTCTCATGTAATGCAACACATCACAACAAATCACATCAAGGATAGTATTGTAACGACCCGAAAATCGGACCGCTACCGGCGCTAGGATCCAGGTCGGCTTAAAGCCGCCGGGACCCGTAGCAAGCCTGACATGCAACCTGTAAACCTGTATAATCCCATACATGATCAACAACATTCATAAAAATTAAAACTTTTCTTTCATTCAAACACCAAACTCAACCTGTGCATGCACTGAACATAGACATAATCATAAACATCGACCCCTCTGTGGGATCTCATCAATGCCCCAATGGGCAATTACAACATATGTTGAGTTGGTTTACATAAACATCATGAAAGATCTAGGATCATGCATTAAAAGGGATACATTATACATAGGTCAAGCACAACCTCTAATCCTCAATATCATTACATTACATAACTATTCATAACCTTACATTTTATCATGTCCACATTCTATCTATTACATACAAAAGACTTCAATACTCTTGCTGACCTCCTGGTCTACCCTGTACCTGCAAACCTGGGGAATTTGGGAGAGGGGTGAGCTACTAGAGCCCAGTGAGCAGAATAATAAAACATTTAAAACATATGATAACATGAAATGCATCACATCACAACTAATCATATCAAGGATGAACTTGTCACCATTTAGCCCTCTACATATTCCAATCATGCCAGGGGCGTAGTGCAGGCCACACCTGGTCTTTCTCTTATACATAACATAACATACATAGTCCATGGTGCCGGGGGTGTAGTGCAGGCCACGTCCGGTCTTTCTCTTACATAGTGTCAGGGGCGTAGTGCAGGGCACACTCGGACTTTCATATCATATCATCACGTCATAACATATGAGGGCTAATGGATCATTCAACATTCATCCACATCAACAACATATTATGCAATGCAACATATTCGTGATTTCTAATGCAAACAACCTAAAATATCACATGGCATCCGTGATGCATGAACATGCTCAAAACTGATTTATTTACTTGAAACATAAAGAGTTATTCTACTCACCTCTGGCAAGCTCTGACACTGACAGAAGCAGCTGACTCACTGCTGAGGTCCTCGGTTCCTCGGGTCCGAACCTACACAGGTGGACTCAAATGAGGGACCAAACAACTAGAACATAACTCTAAAAACATCCCCCCAAAAACCCCCTAAAACACCTTAAAACAATCATGCAAAACGTGCAAGGGAAGCCTGAACAGGGCAGGTTCGGCGGCACCTTCGGCGGCCGAAAGTCCCTCCAAAGCCGAAACCCAGGCAGGTTCGGCGGCACCTTCGGCGGCCAAAAGTCCCAGACAGAGACGAAAGTCTCTTTTCGGGGGCAACTTCGGCAGCCGAAAGGCCTGCCTCCCAGGCAGGTTCGGCGACCGAAAGTCCTTCGGCTGCCGAACCTGGTTTCTGCCAAAGGGCAGAAACTTGGTTCCCTTTTGCACAAAAACCTCTTCTTCTCATTCCAACATGCATATAACTCATTCAAATCAGGCAAATAAACATACATTGGTTCCTAGGGACTTCAAACTATCTTAAACCCCAACTACAACACACAACAACAACACATTGCTCAAAATCACAACATAAGCTAATAAACCTAACCATAAGCTAAACATGCATTCTACCTCATAGATCTTACATAAAACTTACTTAAAACATGCAATGAACTTAAGATTGGCTCTTACCTCTTGAAGATCGAGAGAGAGATGACCTAAACTCGGAGATGGGAGAGATTTGAGTTCTTGAACCTCAAAGCTCCAAAACTTGCTCAAAACTTGAAAATCTTCAAAACAAGATGAAAACTTGTGAAAATCGTGAAAGATTTGAAGGAAAAGCTTAAAGATTGGTGAGGAACGGCGGAGAGCTCACCTTGGCCAAAAATGGGGAGAAAAAGCTCGACCGTTTTCGGCTAAGGGACCCTTTTATAGTGGCTGGCCAGGCCACGTTCGGGGGCCGAACGTGCCTCCGCATGCATGCCATGTTCGGCGGCCAAACTTGAGGTTCGGCGGCCGAACTTGAGGTTCGGCGGCCGAACTTAAGGTTCGGCGGCCGAACCTGGACTTCCCTCACTTATGCCTTCGGCGGCCTAAGGCACACCCGAAATGCCTGCATGTTCGGCGGCCGAACTTGAGGTTCGGCGGCCGAACCTGGGTTTTCCTCCAAAGTTGTTTTCATGCAAAAACTCATTTCCTTTTCACTTAAAACCATGAAAAACATTAAAACATTTTATGAAAACATGTTTCTACCCTACTAGGGGCTTCCGACATCCGAGATTCCACCGGACGGTAGGAATTCCGATACCGGAGTCTAGCCGGGTATTACATTCTCCCCCCTTAAGAACATTCGTCCCCGAATGTTCCTCAACTAGCACATGCAAGGCATACAACATATCATACACATAAAACACATGAAACATATAAGAAACTAACCTTAGAAAAGATAAGGGTATTGCTGGAGCATGGACTCCCGTGTCTCCCAAGTGCATTCTTCTATATTATGGTAGTTCCACAGGACTTTCACCATCGGAATTTCCTTGTTTCTCAGCTTCCTGATCTGGGTGTCTATGATCCGTACTGGCTGTTCAACATAGGTGATATCTTCTTGGATCTCCACATCAGGCTCACTAAGAACCATACTCGGATCTGACACGAACTTTCTTAACATGGAAACATGGAAAACCGGATGGATTCTTTCCATTGAAGCAGGCAAATCTAGCTTGTACGACACATTCCCAATCTTTTGCAAGATTTCAAAGGGTCCGATGTATCGTGGGGCTAGTTTACCTTTCTTCCCTAAGCGAACCACTCCCTTCATAGGAGACACCTTGAGCAATACCAGATCCCCCTCCTGAAACTCTACCTGCCTTCTGCGGATGTCTGCATAACTCTTCTGTCTGCTTGCAGCAGTCTTGATTCTCTCTCTGATTATGGGTACCACCCTGCTGGTGATTTCTACTAACTCAGGCCCTGCCAAGGCCTTCTCTCTAACTTCCTCCCAACAAATGGGTGATCTGCACTTCCTTCCATATAAAGCTTCATATGGAGCCATCCCGATGCTAGCATGATGGCTGTTATTGTAGGCAAACTCTACCAAAGGTAGATGCTGCCTCCAAGAACCGCCAAAATCCAGCACACACATTCTAAGCATATCCTCTATCGTCTAGATGGTCCTTTCTGATTGTCCGTCTGTCTGTGGATGGAAGGCAGTACTGAAATCCAACCTGGTACCCATGGCATTCTGCAAACTCCGCCAAAACCTGGAGGTGAACTGGGGCCCTCTATCGGACACTATCGAAACAGGAACCCCATGCAGCCTGACGATCTCATCAACATACACCTGCGCCAACTTGTCCACATAATAGCCACTCCTGACAGGGATGAAGTGAGCAGATTTGGTGAGTCTGTCCACAATCACCCATATGGAGTCCAATCTGTTGGACATCGCCGGTAACCCCACTACGAAGTCCATAGCTATATTTTCCCATTTCCACTCTGGAATAGGTAGCGGGTTAAGCATTCCAGCCGGCTTCTGATGTTCCAGCTTCACCCTCTGACACACTTCGCAGGCTGACACAAACTGTGCCACTTCTTTCTTCATAGCTGGCCACCAATAAACTTTCTTCAGATCTTGATACATCTTGGTGGCTCCGGAGTGAACGCTGTATCTTGCATTATGAGCCTCTCTCATAATGTCTCCTTTTAGCTCTATGTCATCTGGTACACATAGTCTGCTCCCATAGCGGAGGATCCCCTTATTGTCAAATCTGAACTCACTATCCTTGCCTGACTGAACAGTCCTGGCAATCTTCACTAACTCTGGGTCCCCATGCTGTTTCTGAGCCACCTGCTCCAAAAACACGGGTGCCACTCTCATCTGGGCTACCAAAGCACCTGTACCAGACAACTCCAACTGTAGACCGTCCTCAACGGGCTTGTAAAACTCCTTCACCACTGGCCTCCTCTCTGCTGATATGTGGGATAAACTGCCGAGTGATTTCCGACTTAAGGTGTCTGCCACAACATTCGCCTTACCCGAATGGTACTGAATCTTGCAATCATAGTCACTCAGCAGCTCTACCCATCTTCTCTGTCTCAAGTTCAAATCTCTTTGACTCAGGATGTACTGTAGGCTCTTATGATCCGTGAAGATCTCGCATTTAACCCCGTAGAGGTAGTGCCTCCACATCTTGAGTGCAAAGATTACTGCTGCCATCTCCAGGTCATGTGTGGGGTAATTCAACTCATGCTTCTTCAGCTGTCTAAAAGCATAAGCAATCACCCTTTCATTCTGCATTAACACACAACCTAGTCCCACACGGGACGCATCACAGAAGACTGTAAAGTCCTCATCACTAGATGGCAGGGCTAACACTGGTGCTGAAGTCAACCTCCTCTTAAGCTCTTCAAAACTCTCTTCGCACTGGTCGGTCCACACAAACTTTTGATTCTTCCTGGTTAGTCTGGTTAGAGGAGCTGCAATCTTTGAGAAGTCCTGCACGAACCTCCTATAGTAACCTGCCAAACCCAAGAAACTTCTAATCTCTGTCACTGAAGTGGGTCTAGGCCAGTTAGCCACGGTTTCTGTCTTCTTGGGGTCCACCTCTATTCCATTTTCTAACACTACATGCCCCAAGAATGAAATGCTCCTCAGCCAGAACTCACACTTGGAGAACTTGGCATACAAGCCATGTTCCCTCAAGTTTTGTAAAACCAACCTCAGATGATGGGCATGCTCCTCTGCATTCTTGGAATACACTAAGATATCATCTATGAAGACAATAACGAAGTGATCCAGGTACTGGCTAAACACTCTGTTCATGAGATCCATGAATGCTGCAGGGGCGTTGGTTAACCCGAACGGCATTACAAGGAACTCAAAATGCCCATATCTGGTCCTGAAAGCTGTCTTTGGCACATCATCTTCTCTGATCCTCAACTGATGGTACCCCGATCTCAGATCTATTTTGGAGAAACAACCTGCTCCGGCTAGCTGGTCAAATAGATCGTCGATCCTTGGCAATGGGTACTTATTCTTGGTAGTGACTTTGTTCAACTGCCTGTAGTCGATACAAAGTCTAAGGGATCCATCCTTCTTTCTCACAAACAAAACTGGTGCACCCCAAGGTGAGGTGCTTGGTCGGATGAAGCCCTTTTCTACCAGCTCTTGCAACTGTTCTTTCAATTCCTTCAACTCAGCTGGAGCCATCCTGTAGGGAGGGATAGAGATCGGTCGAGTTCCAGGCATCAGTTCTATCTCGAACTCTATCTCCCTAGCAGGTGGTAAACCTGACAGCTCGTCTGGGAACACATCCAAAAACTCTCTGACCACCGGCACTGAGGCGGGCTCTCTAACCTGACTGCTAAGCTCTCTCACATGAGCCAAATACCCCTGATGTAACAGCCCGGCCCCTTTCGACCGGCCCTGTTACCGTTCACACCCAGGGCTATCCCTCGCCTGGCCTCTTGCCACCTCGGGCTTTCCACTGGCGTATGAACAGCTCTTAACATCCCTTCACCCTCACGGGTTCCAGGCAGGATTTGTCCCTCGGGGGAGCCATTACGGCCCGCCCTAGCCCGAGTGGATTTGGCCCAATTCCTTCCTCTGGGAATTAGGTCGCCTCCCCCACTGCTCGAACCCTTGACCTCCCACTTTAAGGGAATAGTCTGGTGAGAGTGAGTACCAATTGTTCCAACTGTAACGACCCGAGAATGGACCGTCACCGGCGCTAGGATTCAGGTCGGCATAAGGCCGCCAGAACCCGTAGCAAGCCTGCTATACTCTCTGTGTACCTGTAAAAACTCATACATGATCATATATTTTCTGTGAAAATAAAAACTTTTCTTTCTCTGAGCTATGGCTTAACCTGTGCATGCACAATCTCTATACTTTGTACTCTGTACCCCTGACTAGAGCTTGCTCTAGATGGGTTAAATCATACCTGTTAAGCCTGGTTTTTTTTTTCACCTGTTTGTAAAACAGTTATATAAATTGATCATGTATACAAAAGACTTATAAACAGAATAACTAAGTCAAGCACACTTTAACTATTTACACAACTAATACATCTCTTTAATATTACATATCCACTCTAACTATTACAAGCTCTCTCTTTTTTTGTTATGCACCTCTGACTTGCCCTTGTATAACCTGTATACTGAAACCTGCAAAACTGGGAATAAGGGAGAAGGATGAGCTCTATAGCCCAGTGAGTAGAACAATAAAACCTGTCATTAAAACATGATCTTATGGAATGCATCATATCACAGACAATTCACATCTAGGGTAAACCTGTCACCACATAGTCCCAGTATCTAATCCGTGCCAGGCCGTCGACTGGGGTCCTGGTCTTCCTGTAATGCATACATACATCCATACATACATACACACATATTTTAAATTTCCAGGCCAGTGATGAGGTCCTGGATTTTTCCTGTATAAATACTAAATCTGCCAGGCCATCGCATGGGGTCCTGGACTTCCTGTTCAAAAACAAACCTGTCAGGCCGTAGAATGGGGTCCTGAACTCTCTATACCTGCCAGGCCGTAGAATGGGGTCCTGGACTTCCTGTCTGGGACTATTGGATCATTCAGCTTTCACCCACATCAACAATTAACTATGCAATGCAACATATTCGTGATTTCTAATGCAATCATCCTATGCATACTCATGATGAATGAATTATGCTAAAAACATTCCATTTCGTAATTAAAAGAATTAAGTGTAGTTCCACTCACCTCGGGCTAACTGGACTGACTGACTCTGCAGGTTCTGAATCTCTGGAGCAGTACTCACTGCTGCTCTCTCTGGTTCCTCTGGTCTGTATAAGCACATAAAGACTCAAATGAGGGACCAAACAAGCTTATGACCAACTCTATTAAACTCCCCAAGAATCCCCTTACACTCACTCTAATAGTCATGCAAAGCAAGCAAAAGAAAGCTGGACAGAACACTTTCGGCGGCAGGTTCGGCGGCCGAATGTCCTCTCCAGAGACGAAACTCAAGCATCTTCGGCGGCCGAATCCCTATGTTCGGCGGCCGAACCCTTTCGGGGGCAAGTTTCGGAGGCCACAAGGCACTCCAGAGACGAAAGTCTCCAACCTTCGGCGGCCGAATCCCCCAAACAGAGCCGAACATGCACAAGCTCGCGGGGGCAAGCTATGGCAGCCTAAGCCACCATGCAAGAGGTTCGGCGGCCGAATGAACCTTCGGCTGCCGAACCTGAGTTCATCCAGAACTCAGTTTCAACGGCAAACCATCTCCTTCTTTTCTTCAACTTCTCAAACCATGCAAACGTCACCTCCTCAACATACATATACTCATGTATATGATCACAGGGGTCCAAAACTAGCTAATAACCCCAAATAACAAAACAAACCTAACACATAAACATATATACATGCATAACTCATCAAAAACACTACTTCTCACTTAAACATGCATCTCTCTCCCTTAACTTCCATAAAACCTTCAGAAAACACACATAAACAGGGTTTTAGATCTTCCCTCACCTCTATAAACAGGAAGATGCACGTACTGAACAAGGGAAACGGATCAACTCTTCTTTACCCTCACAAACTCGTCAAAGCTCACTTTTTGCTTCAAACCCTTCAAAACTTGGTAAATGAGCAAACTCCTGCATGAGCTGCTCAAAACACTTGCAGATGAGTCATAGAAGACGTGGCTAATTCATGGCAAGAATCTGAGGCTAACATCTGTCAAAAGCCATGACTCAGCTGGCTGGCCTACTCATCGTCGGCTGCCCAATCACATGCAAGACCATGCAACGTTCGGGGGCCAAACTCACCTTCGAAAGCCGAACACCTTCGGCGGCCGAACTTACTTTCGGCGGCCGAACTTGGCTCAACTGCCTTAGGTCATTTCAACTCAAAACTCACTTCCCTTATCCTTAAAACATTTAAACACATCATAACACCTAGTAAAAACATAAATCCTACCCTTTTTAGAATTCCGACACCCCGGATTCCATCAAACAACAGGAATTCCGGTGCCGGACTCTAGCCGGGTATTACACCTGATATCCCTTCCTAAGCAACCTACAAGCCTGAAGAGCTGATATCAGACCTCTAGGTGTACCCCTCCTGTCTCCTCTGAAGACAACCTCTGACCCATCTTGACCTCTGAACCTGACTACCTTGTCCCTGCAGTCCAAGGTAGCACCATGGGTAGATAACCAGTCCATCCCTAGAATGACGTCAAAATCTGTCAAGTCTAGAACCACAAGGTCGGCGGACAAGCATCTTCCCTCAACAAACACAGGACTACACTGGCAGACTGACTCTGCCACTGATGGATCACACTTGGGTCCACTGACCCAGAGAGGACACTCTAACCCAGAGATCATCAACCCCAACCTCTCAACGGCTCTCGGAGCAATAAAAGAATGAGATGCACCAGGGTCCATCAAGGCATACACATATGAACAACCAATGACTAAGTTACCTGCCACCACGGTGTTAGATGCATCTGCCTCCTGCTGTGTCATTGTGAAGATCCGTGCTGGAGCTGATGGACCTTCACCTCTGAAACCCGCTGAAGAAGAGGCTGCCCCTCTCCCTCTACCTCTGCCACTGGCCTGAGTCGTGGCTGGAGCTGCCGGCTGCGCTACACTGCCTGAAGTTGTCTGCTGGGACTGTGCCATCGGGGCTGCTCTTGGACATTCTCGAGACATATGCCCCTCCTGACCACATCTGTAACAGGCTATCGTCCCAAATCGACATACTCCCCTGTGTGGCTTACCACACCTTGCACAAACTGCATTATCCGCACCAGAGCTTGAGCCACCTCCAAATCCCAGACTGGACTTAACCTTGTTCCAGAACTTGTTCTTCTTCGACTTCCTAGAGCCTCTGTCCCACTTTTTACTACCTGAAGCTGCTGCACTCATTGAAGAAGAGCCTGGGGTCTTAGAACCAGAAGGTTGTGCCACTGACTGCTTGACTTTCCCCTCGATGATAGCACTAGCCTCCATCCTCCTAGCCATATCCACTATGGCATGGAAGCTCTCCCTATCTGCAGACTGGATCAAGGAGGAATACCTGGAGTGAAGTTTCATGATATACCTCCTTGACTTCTTCTGGTCTGTGTCAAGAGTTTGCCCTGCAAACGGCAACAGCTCCAAGAATCTGTCGGTGTACTCCTCTACACTCATTTCCTCTGTCTGCCTTAACTGTTCAAACTCAATCATCTTCAATTCTCTTGAACTGTTAGGAAAAGCCCATCCTGCAAACTCATTTGCAAACTCCTCCCATGATAGGTTGTCCAATCTCGGGCTCACATAGTTCTTAAACCACTCACGGGCCTTTTTGCATTTTAATGTGAACCCAGCCATCTGAATGGCTCTGCTGTCATCAACTCCTATCTCATCTGTAATTGTTTTGACCCTCTCAAGGTACACAAATGGGTCATCACCGGTTTCAAACTGGGGAGCACCCAGCTTCATGTAGTCGGTCATCTTGACCTTGCTCCCACCAGATGAGCTAGGCTTAGGCATATGGGTTGCTGGAACTGTGGGTTCTGCTGATGGTGGAGGAGGTGCAATATTTTCTGAGGTAGGGTTTGCTGGATTTGGATAGTAAGGTGGGGGTGGATACATTGGGTATTGTGAATATGGTGGGTAGTAGGGTGGGTATCGCATATGTGTGGGATAAGGGGTAAAGCTAGGGTAATCCGATGTACCTCCCATCGAATACCCGGGATTTTGTGAGAAGTGTGGATAGTAGGGTGGCTGAACAAATCCCGAGGCCTGGGTGCCTCCTTGGGACTCTCCCATTCCCTCTTCTGACATGCTAACTCCCAGACTGCCATTCCTCCTCTACTCTACATCCATATCATCCCCCATGTCCTCTGAAATTCCTCCTTGAACTGTTCCCCTTACTGATCTGCTTCTACCCAGATCCAGAGACCTTCTAGGGTCTCTTACTGCTCTTTCTCTGTTAGACCTACTATACATTGCCCTAGGCAATGTAGGAGGACGGGCGCTCGTGCCCTCATCCTCAGGTGGCACTCTAGTCAATCGGGCAGATCGACGAGTTCCTCTCATCCTGTTTTCTGAAAAACAGTACACATCACATAAACGTTAGCATCATATGGTTCATGTGGGCACACATGAACCCGCATCACATACATATCATTCATATCATAGCATTAATGCACATGTATATAATCATGGCATTTCACATCACCATACAAGACAGGACTCCACATCCTATCCTAGTGGACATGACCTTTCCTATTGTGCCTGACCTTCTATAATATCTATGAGCCCGACACTCTAGGTCCGACCATATGAACCTAGGGCTCTGATACCATTCTGTAACGATCCGAAAATCGGACCGCTACCGGCGCTAGGATCCAGGTCGGCTTAAGGCCGCCGGGACCCGTAGCAAGCCTGACATGCAACCTGTAAACCTGTATAATCCCATACATGATCAACAACATTCATAAAAATTAAAACTTTTCTTTCATTCAAACACCAAACTCAACCTGTGCATGCACTGAACATAGACATAATCATAAACATCGACCCCTCTGTGGGATCTCATCAATGCCCCAATGGGCAATTACAACATATGTTGAGTTGGTTTACATAAACATCATGAAAGATCTAGGATCATGCATTAAAAGGGATACATTATACATAGGTCAAGCACAACCTCTAATCCTCAATATCATTACATTACATAACTATTCATAACCTTACATTTTATCATGTCCACATTCTATCTATTACATACAAAAGACTTCAATACTCTTGCTGACCTCCTGGTCTACCCTGTACCTGTAAACCTGGGGAATTTGGGAGAGGGGTGAGCTACTAGAGCCCAGTGAGCAGAATAATAAAACATTTAAAACATATGATAACATGAAATGCATCACATCACAACTAATCATATCAAGGATGAACTTGTCACCATTTAGCCCTCTACATATTCCAATCATGCCAGGGGCGTAGTGCAGGCCACACCTGGTCTTTCTCTTATACATAACATAACATACATAGTCCATGGTGCCGGGGGCGTAGTGCAGGCCACGTCCGGTCTTTCTCTTACATAGTGCCAGGGGCGTAGTGCAAGGCACACCTGGACTTTCATATCATATCATCACGTCATAACATATGAGAGCTAATGGATCATTCAACATTCATCCACATCAACAACATATTATGCAATGCAACATATTCGTGATTTCTAATGCAAACAACCTAAAATATCACATGGCATCCGTGATGCATGAACATGCTCAAAACTGATTTATTTACTTGAAACATAAAGAGTTATTCTACTCACCTCTGGCAAGCTCTGACACTGACAGAAGCAGCTGACTCACTGCTGAGGTCCTCGGTTCCTCGGGTCCGAACCTACACAGGTGGACTCAAATGAGGGACCAAACAACTAGAACATAACTCTAAAATCATCCCCCCAAAAAACCCCTAAAACACCTTAAAACAATCATGCAAAACGTGTAAGGGAAGGCTGAACAGGGTAGGTTCGGCGGCCGAAAGTCCCTCCAGAGCCAAAACCCAGGCAGGTTCGGCGGCAACTTCGGCGGCCGAAAGTCCCAGACAGAGACGAAAGTCTCTTTTCGGGGGAAACTTCGGCAGCCGAAAGGCCTGCCTCCCAGGCAGGTTCAGCGGCCGAAAGTCCTTCGGCTGCCGAACCTGGTTTCTGCCAAAGGGCAGAAACTTGGTTCCCTTTTGCACAAAAACCTCTCCTTCTCATTCCAACATGCATATAACTCATTCAAATCATGCAAATAAACATACATTGGTTCCTAGGGGCTTCAAACTATCTTAAACCCCAACTACAACACACAACAACAACACATTGCTCAAAATCACAACATAAGCTCATAAACCTAACCATAAGCTAAACATGCATTCTACCTCATAGATCTTACATAAAACTTACTTAAAACATGCAATGAGCTTAAGATTGGCTCTTACCTCTTGAAGATCGAGAGAGAGACGACCTAAACTCGGAGATGGGAGAGATTTGAGTTCTTGAACCTCAAAGCTCCAAAACTTGCTCAAAACTTGAAAATCTTCAAAACAAGATGAAAACTTGTGAAAATCGTGAAATATTTGAAGGAAAAGCTCAAAGATTGGTGAGGAATGGCGGAGAGCTCACCTTGGCCGATAATGGGGAGCAAAATCTCGCCCGTTTTCGGCTAAGGGACCCTTTTATAGTGGCTAGCCAGGCCACGTTCGGGGGCCGAACGTGCCTCCGCATGCATGCCATGTTCGGCGGCCACACTTGAGGTTCGGCGGCCGAACCTGGACTTCCCTCACTTATGCCTTCGGAGGCCTAAGGCACACTCGAAATGCCTGCATGTTCGGCGGCCGAACTTGAGGTTCGGCGGCCGAACCTGGGTTTTCCTCCAAAGTTGTTTTCATGCAAAAACTCATTTCCTTTTCATTTAAAACCATGAAAAACATTAAAACATTTTATGAAAACATGTTTCTACCCTACTAGGGGCTTCCGATATCCGAGATTCCACCGGACGGTAGGAATTCTGATACCGGAGTCTAGCCGGGTATTACAGGTATTGTCAACAATAGTCCTCTACATTCCAAAGTGTCGGGACGTAGAATGGGTCAACCGGTCTTTCTCTTAAACATAACATAACATAACATTCCAAGATGCCGGGACGTAGAATGGGTCAACCGGTCTTTCTCTTACATAGTGCCGGGACATAGAATGGGTCAACCGGACTTCCATACCATATCATGCCGTATCATCATCATATCATATCATATGAGGACTAAAGGATCATTCAATAACCAATCTGCATCAACATCATAAAATGCAATGCAACATATTCGTGAATTCTAATGCAAACAACCTAAATCATCACATGGCATTCATGATGCATGAACATGCTCAAGACTTTATAATTTATTCGCTTTAAAACGTAAAGGTTTATTCTACTCACCTCAGCTAGCTCTGACAATGACTGAAGCAGCTGACTCACTGCTGGGGTCCTCGGTTCCTCGGGTCCGAACCTACACAGGTGGACTCAAATGAGGGACCAACATACTAGAACATGACTCTGAAAACACCCCCCAAAAACACCTCAAAACAATCATGCAAAACATGCAAAGGAAGGCTGAACAGGGCACTTTCAGCGGCAGGTTCGGCGGCCGAAAGTCCCTCTAGAGCCAAAAGTCAGGCAAGTTCGGCGGCACCTTCGGCGGCTGAAAGGGCCCTCCAGAGACGAAAGTCCATTTTCGGGGGCATGCTTCGGCAGCCGAAAGGCGTGCTTCCCAGGCAGGTTCGGCGGCCGAAAGTCCTTCGGCTGCCGAACCTGGTTTCTGCCAAAAGGGCAGAAACTCGGCTCCTCATGCACATTTGCCTCCCAAAACCTTCAATCAAGCATTTTCCTATTCTACAACATGCATACTCAAGCATAACAGCTCCTAGGGGCTTCAAACTATCCTAAACCCCATCTACAACACATAAAACATGCATATCCAACATACATTGTCCATAAAACACATAAAACCTAACAATGCTCAACTAACATAAACATACATTTCTACCCCATGAATCAACTTAAAACTTGTTTAAAACATATAGTGAGCTCAAGATCGGCCCTTACCTCTTGAAGATCGAGAGGAAAACGACCCTAGCTCGGAGATGGGAGAGATTGAGTTTCTTGAACCTCAAAGCTCCAAAACTTGCTTTATACTTGAAAATCTTCAAAATAAAGTGAAAACTTGTGAAAATCGTGAAAGATCTGAAGGAAGGAACTCAAAATCGGCGAGGGATGGCGGAGAGCTCACCTTGGCCGACAATGGGGAGAAAAGCTCGCCCATTTCGGCTAAGGGACTCCTTTATAGGTGGCTGGCCAGGCCACATTCGGGAGCCGAACGTGCCTCCGCATGCATGCCATGTTCGGCGGCCGAACATAAGGTTCGGCGGCCGAACCTGGTTTCCCTCACTTATGCCTTCGGGGGCCTAAGGCACACCCGAAACGTCTGCATGTTCGGCGGCCGAACCTGAGTTTTCCTCCAAGGCTATTTTCATGCAAAAACTCATTTTCTTTCTAGCTTAAAAACATAAAATACATTAAAACATTTTATAAAAACATGATTTTACCCTTCTAGAGGTCTCCGACACCCGAGATTCCACCGGACGGTAGGAATTCCGATACTGGAGTCTAGCCGGGTATTACAATTCAATAATCATAGATACTTATTAGAGAATAAAGTATTGGATGGACCCACATTGAGATCACTACATGGGTTATTGTTATAAGTGAATCTTAAGATAGTTATGTTTTAATCCTTTGACTTGAGATTGTCATAGTTTCCAATATAAGGATTGTTATGTTTTGACATAACTAAATATTATCTTTAATCAGATAATCATAAAGGTTAAGATTGAGCATAATAGAAATTATGTAGAGGATATTGAACAATCAAGATAGAATTTGTCCCTCTCTTTGAGAGAGATATCTTCTGGTTCCATCGATAAGTGAGATTGAGAAATGTATGGCCGTGCTCAAATAAATTGATAGTGTGATTAATATCATTTGGTTTTATCAGTCTACTTAGAGATCAAGAAATCATTTGATTTTTATTTTCCACTGCATAGTTTTAGATTGTAGTAATCTCTGGGTTTCCTAACAATGGTATCAAAGCCAACCTATGCTTTTCGTTTAAGTCGAATATGCCTTGATTGATGTGCTATAGGTGATATATGTTTATTCGAATGGTATGGTAATTAATCTATATAGTTCGTTTTACATATGATGTTAAAAACGACAGTTTTATATATGATATAAATCCATGATATCTGTAGGTTTTATGTGAAAATCATTTTCACACAGTATACACACGTTTTTCTGTTAATTGGATTAACAAAGCATTTTTTTTATTATAAGTGTTAATATGATTAACAGGTTATTCGATTAAGAGTTTTAGAAAGATGTTAATGGTGATTAACACATATGCGTTATTGTTGTTTGTTAATATGATTAATAAACGATGCTATTATTTTCTGTATAGTCAATGATTGTTTAATATGATCAAACAATTACTGATCAGATCAGTAAAATCATTCTGACTGATATGCAAAATAAGGAAATTTAGGCAGATTACTGTTAATGCGATTAATGGTTCTATTTAGCTTTGAGAGGCGCTGCCCCTCAACCTCGCCCAAGAGTGCTGCCCCTTTAGAACCCCGCCCTCTGACTGGGCATGGTGCATAGCATGGCCTATTAACCTATGAGATTAGGTTTTTATATGGGCTGTAATTTTTAAATACGGCATGCGTATCATTTATTTTAATGTAATAGTATAGGTTTTCTTTTATTTTGTAAATGGAGATCCACAAGATGGAGGAGAGAAGACTCGTGCTTCCATGGTGATGGTGGAGTTGCCTCTAATGACGAGTAGATTCCATGATGTGGACAAACAAGCTCAAGATATAAAGATATGTTCCATTACAACTAATATAATAGGATTACACCTAGGTTGCCCCTTATGATCTTTATATTGGCTTATGAAGATCATTGTAGATTTTAGCCATGCTATGTCACGTTTACATATTTTATCATATATTAGTATATGATGCTATGCATGATAGTTTATATATATATGTATATAGGATGCTATGATATATAAATGAAAGATAACATAATTAAAAATTGAAAGTTGAACCCTCACTATAAATTTTAAGTTTTAATGCCACTCATGTATTAAATGCCTATTAAGACTAAGATCATCAAAATGCAAGTTTTGCTAAAGCAAGGTGCTTAGGTTATCTTAGTAAGATAGGATGATTAATAGTTACTCATTTATTTAATTTAGTTGGACTTAATTAGGCTATCAAAATGGTTTTGGGCCTAAGAAATTAGATGAGGTAAAACATACTTTTGACATATGATGTCAATACCTCAAAATCTAAGAGTTACATTAGATGTAATTGGTAAGGAGTTACTACCTAAATAACTTAATTCTAAGCATCATGCCAAAACTGACTTAGAATTAGGTGAAATATGAATCTTAGTCCACTAAAATATTATTGTAATAATTCATTTTTATTGAGGGTTATATTTTAGTAGGAGATTATTGTCACCTTAATATTAATTTATTTACTAAATTACTTATATTTGCATATTTTGTAAATCATTATGGCTAATAATAATAATTCCACTTTATCACTGCGATCTATCATTGAGAAGGATAAACTGAAAGAAAATGGGACTAATTTTATTGACTGGTTTAGAAACTTGAGAATTGTTCTCAAGCAAGAGAAAAAGTCCTATGTGCTTGATGAATTTATCCCTGAACCACCTCCTGCAAATGCTATTAATGCTGTTAAGAACAAACATAAGAAGTATATGGATGATTCTAACGACATTGGATGTCTTATGTTGGCAACTATGTGTCCAGAATTTCAGAAGGATCTGGAGCACCTTGAGGTTTATAAGATGAGTATCCATCTCAAACAGGCTTTCCAACAGCAAGCTAGGCAGGATAGGTATGAAACCACCATTGCATTGCATGATTGCGAAATGACTGAAGGTGAATCAGTTAGTGCTCATGTTTTAAAGATGAAAGGCTATATTGATCACCTTGCTAGACTTGGTTATCCTCTAAGTTTAGAACTCTCCACAGATTTGATCTTGCATTATATACCTAGCAGTTTTTCTCAGTTTGTCATGAACTAAAACATGAACAACATGGAAAAATCCATTCCTGAGCTGCATGGGATGCTAAAGACAGCTAAGGTGAATGTCAAGAAAAAGCCTACCCAAATTTTAAATGTCAATAAGGGAAAGCCCATGAAAAATAAATGGAAACCCAAGTCTAAAAGTGGTAATGGGCCTAAGGGACGAGGCAAGCCTAAACAGCAACTCAAGGCAAAAGCTCCTAAGAAAATAGTTCCTAAGGAAGGAATCTACTTCCATTGCAAGGAATCAGGGCATTGGAAGGGAAATTGCAAGCTCTATTTGGATGAGTGCAAGAAGAAGAAGAGTAGTGAGACTACGACTTCAGGTATTTATGTTATAGATATTAATTTATCTATTTCTACTTCATGGGTATTAGATACTGGATGTGGTTCTCACATTTGTACAAATATGCAGAGTCTCAAAAGGAGTAGAAAACTAAAAAAGGGCGATGTGGACCTACATGTAGGCAATGGAGCAAGAGTTGCTGCTTTAGCTATAGGGACTTATGAACTTGTTTTGCCCAATGGGCTTTTGTTAATTTTGAACAATTGCTTTTATGTTCCTACTTTGAATAGGAATATTATTTCAGTTTCTGTTTTAGACAATGAAGGTTTTTCATTTCTCATTAAGAATAAGAAATGCTCCATTTATAATAAAGATGAATTGCTTTATTGTATAGCAAATTCATATGATGGCCTTTATGTCCTTAATCTAGATGATTCTAGAGACAATAATATCTATAACATAACTTCTAAAAAAACTAAGCCAAATGAGTTAAACCCAACATATTTATGGCATTGTCATCTTAGCCATATAAATGAGAATCACATATCTAAGCTCCATAAAGATGGTTTATTAGATTCATTTGATTTTGAATCATTTGAAAATTGTGAATCTTGTTTGCTTGGTAAGATGACAAAGGACCCTTTTACTGGACAAGGTCAAAGGGCTTCAGACTTATTGGACTTAGTACATACAGATATATATGGCCCACTAAGCATTAGTGTCAGGGGAGGTTATCAATACTTCATTATATTCACTGATGATTTCAGTAGGTATGGCTATGTCTACCTAATGAAATATAAATGTGAATCTTTTGAAATATTTAGAACTTTTCAAAATGAAGTGCAAAATCAACTTGGTAAAACTATTAAAATGCTTCGATCTGATCTAGGTGGTGAATATTTGAGCCAAGAGTTTGATGAACATCTTAGAAATTATGGAATTGTTTCACAATTAACTCCTCTAAGAACTCTACAATGGAATGGTGTTTCTGAAAGGAGAAATCGAACTTTATGATATGATTTGATCTATGATGAGTTAAACAAATCTCCCTTTACCATTTTAGAATTATGCCTTAGAGACAGATGCATTCATTTTAAACCGAGTACCATCGAAAGTGGTTGAAAAGATACCATATGAGTTATGGACTGGCAAAATGCCCAGTTTGTCTTTTATTAAGATGTGGGGTTGTGAAGCTTATGTGAAACGCCCAATTTCAGATAAGTTAGCTCCAAAATCTATCAAGTGCAATTTTGTGGGGTATCCTAAGGAAACCAAAGGATACTATTTCTATATTCCCTTAGAGAACAAAGTGTTTGTTGCTCGAAATGGTACCTTTTTAGAAAAGAAATTTATCTCTCAGAGAATCAGTGGGAGTACAGTGCAACTTGAGAAAAATCAAGCACCATAAGAGAGCATTGAACCGCCAGTAGAACCATTTTCAGAACCATAAACAGTTGTGGAAGCTGAAAGGGTGACATAAGTCCCATATAGATCTGATAGGACGTGTCATCAGCCTGAGAGATATGGATTTCTCATGACTGATAGTTGTGAAGTTTTACTCATTGATCAAGATGAGCCTGCTACCTATCAAGAGATTGTGTCAGGTTCAGATTTTGAGAAATGGCTTTCTGCCATGAAATCTGAAATGCAATCCATGTATGACAATCGAGTTTGGTCATTAATTGATCCCCCTGAGGGTGTTAAGACCATTGGTTGCAAATGGGTTTTCAAGAAGAAAACTGACATGGATGGAAATGTGCATACCTACACTGCAAGACTTGTTGTAAAAAGTTTCAAACAAACTCATGGAATAGACTATGATGAGACCTTTTCGGCAGTTGCAATGCTTAAGTCAATTAGAATTCTCATTGCCATTACTGCACACTATGATTACGAGATATGACAAATGGATGTCAAAACAGCTTTCCTTAATGGAAACTTGCTTGAGGATGTGTACATGACACAACCTGAGGGTTTTGTAATCCCTGAGAATTCGGGAAAGATTTGCAAGTTTCAAAGATCCATTTATGGATTGAAGCAAGCCTCTCGGAGCTGGAATCTTTGTTTTGATGAGACAGTCAGAGACATTGGATTCATCAAGAATGAAGATGAACCTTGTGTTTAAAAGATGGTTAGTGTGAGTGCAGTTATGTTTCTAATCCTATATGTGGATGACATATTACTCATTGGAAATGATATCACTACCTTGCAAAAGGTTAAGACTTGGTTAGGGAATTCTTTTTCAATGAAGGACTTAGGCGAGGCTGCATATATCCTTGGTGTTAAGATCTATAGGGATAGATCTAAGAGGATAATCGGTATGAGTTAAAGTACTTATATTGACAAAGTGCTAAAAAAGTTCAGTATGCAAGATTCCAAAAGAGGATTCTTGCCTATGTCTCATGGTATTCATCTCAGCAAGAATCAATGTCCTATGACATCTGATGAGCGAGAACAGATGAATAAGATTCCTTATGCTTCTACTATTGGATCTATCATGTATGTCATGTTATGTACTAGACCAGATGTCTCATATGCATTAAGCACAATAAGAAAATATCAGACAGATCTCGGTGAAAGTCACTAGACAGCTATGAAGAATATCTTAAAGTACCTTAGAAGGACTAAGGATGCATTCCTAGTTTATGGAGGTTTGGAAGATAAGCTAGTTGTAAAAGGTTATACAGATGCTAGTTTCTAAATTGACATAGATGACTTCAGATCGCAGTCAGGATTCATATTCACTTTAAATGGTAGAGCTGTTAGTTGAAAAAGTTCCAAGCAGAGCACTGTAGTAGATTCTACAATAGAAGCTGAGTATATAGTAGCATAAGATGCAACTAAGGAGGCAGTCTGGTTGAAGAAATTCATCACAGAGTTGGGAGTGGTTCCTAGCATTGCAAATCCTATGGACCTTTATTGTGATAACAATGGTGCCATAGCACAGGCAAAGGAGCCCAGATCTCATCAGAGGTCTAAGCATATACTCAGGCGATTTCACCTTATTCGAGAGATCATTGATAAAGGAGATATCAAAATATGTAAAGTAGACACAAATGACAACATTGCAGATCCACTGACCAAGCCTCTCTCATAGGTCAAGCATGATCAGCACACTAGGTCTATGGGTATTAGATATTTGTATGATTAAGCCTAGTGCAAGTGAGAGATTGTTAGTGTATTTGCCCTAGGCTATTATCTTGACCTTTTTGTATGTCATTTTGATTATTAATAAAAGATGTTTTATTATCATTATTATTTGTTTGCATGTTACATAATAATGATTAACATCCGTAGTTACTTATTATTATGGTGATAATAATAAAATATGACTAGTATGATTATTTATTGATAATCATGAGATGATTATGTATATGTTGATATAATTTAATAATCATAGATACTTGTTAGAGAACAAAGTATTGGATGGACCCACATTGAGATCACTACATGGGTTATTGTCATAAGTGAATCTCAAGAGAATTTGTGCTTCTCTTTGAGAGAGATATCTTCTGGGCCTCTCGATAAGTGAGACTGAGAAATGCATGGCCGTGCTCAAATGAATTGATAGTGTGATCAATATCATTTAGTTTTATCAGTCTACTTAGAGATCGAGAAATCATAAGTTTAAACATTATAAGTGTAATACCTTACTAGACTTCGGTATCGGAATTCCTACCGTCCGGTGGAATCTCGGGTGCCGGAGACCTCTAGAAGGGTAAAATCATGTTTTTATAAAATGTTTTAATGTATTTTATGGTTTTAAGTAAAAAGAAAATGAGTTTTGTGCATGAAATTGATCTTGGAGGAAGACCCAGGTTCGGCCGCCGAACCTCAAGTTCGGCCGCCGAACATGCATGCACTTCGGGAGTGCTTTAGGCCCCCGAAAGCATAAGTGAGGGAAGTCCAGGTTCGGCCGCCGAACCTTATGTTCGGCCGCCGAACATGGCATGCATGCGGAGGCACGTTCGGCTCCCGAATGTGGCCTGGCCAGCCACCTATAAAGGGGTCCCTTAGCCGAAAACGGGCGAGCTTTTCTCCCCATTTTCGGCCAAGGTGAGCTTTTCGCCGTCCCTCACCGATCTTGAGTTCCTTCCTTCAAATCTTTCACGATTTTCACAAGTTTCCACTTTGTTTTGAAGATTTTCAAGTATAAAGCAAGTTTTGGAGCTTTGAAGTTCAAGGAACTCAAACTCTCCCATCTCCGAGCTAGGGTCGTTTTCCTCTCGATCTTCAAGAGGTAAGGGCCGATCTTGAGCTCACTATATGTTTTATACAAGTTTTAAGTTGATTCATGGGGTAGAAATGTATGTTTATGTTAGTTGAGCATTGTTAGGTTTTATGTGTTTTTATGGACAATGTATGTTGGATATGCATGTTTGATGTGTTGTAGATGGGGTTTAGGATAGTTTGAAGCCTCTAGGAGCTGATGTATGTATCTATGCATGTTTTGGATGAGTTGTATGCATGAATGAAGGTTTAGGGAGGCAAATGTGCATGAGGAGCCGAGTTTCTGCCCTTTTGGCAGAAACCAGGTTCGGCAGCCGAAGGACTTTTGGCCGCCGAACCTGCCTGGGAGGCAGCCTTTCGGCTGCCGAAGCATGCTCCCGAAAGAGGACTTTCATCTCTGGAGGGCAGTTTTGGCCGTCGAAAGTGCCGCCCAACATGCATGAGTTTCGCCTCTGTCTGGGAGTTTCGGCCGCCGAAGGTGCCGCTGAACCTGCCTGACTTTCGGCTCCCGCCGAACCTGCCGCCGAAAGTGCCCTGTTCAGCCTTCCTTTGCATGTTTTGCATGATGGTTTTGAGGTGTTTTAGGGGGTTTTTAGGGGATATTTTAGAGTCATGTTCTAGTATGTTTGGTCCCTCATTTGAGTCCACCTTTGTAGGTTTGGACCCGAGGAACCGAGGACCCCAGCAGTGAGTCAGCTGCTTCAGTCATTGTTAGAGCTAGCTGAGGTGAGTAGAATAAACCTTTACGTTTTAAAGCGAATAAATTATAAAGTTTTGAGCATGTTCATGCATCATGAATGCCATGTGATGATTTAGGTTGTTTGCATTAGAATTCACGAATATGTTGCATTGCATTTTATGATGTTGGTGCGGATTGGTTATTGAATGATCCTTTAGTCCTTATATGATATGATATGATGATGATACGGTATGATATGGTATGGAAGTTCGGTTGACCCATTCTACGTCCCGGCATCTTGGAATGTTATGTTAAGTTATGTTTAAGAGAAAGACCGGTTGACCCATTCTACGTCCCGGCACTTTGGAATGTAGAGGACTATTGGTGACAATACCATCCTTGATGTGATTTGTTGTGATGTGTTGCATTACATGAGAGCATGAGATTTTGAATGTTTTATTATTCTGCTCACTGGGCTCTAGTAGCTCACCCCTCTCCCTAATCCCCCAGGTTTGCAGGTACGGGCTAGGCAGAGAAGTCAAGATGAATAAAGTCATGTGTATGTAATAGTTAGAATGTGGACATGATAAATTGTAAAATGATGTAAAGTTATGAATAGTTATGTCATGTAAATGTTGATTTTGAGATTGAGGTTTAGAAATTGTGCTTGATCGAGTTTGTATAGTAATCCCTTTTGTAAACATGATCTATGTTTTATGATGTTTATGTTCCACCAAGCTTGTGTATGATGAGATGCCCCATTGGAGCATTTGATGAGAGCTTCAGTGTGGGGTTTATGTTTATGTTTATGTTTATGTATATGTTTATGGGCATGCACAGGTTGAGCTTGGTAAAAGAAAAGTTCAAATTTTTATGTATGTTGTTGATCATGTATGGGATTAATCAGGTTTACAGGATGCATGTCAGGCTTGCTACGGGTTCCGGCGGCCTTATGCCGATCTGGATCCTAGCGCCAGTAGCGGTCCGATTTTCGGGTCGTTATAATAAGTTTGACATTGACCATAACTTATGTTCAAACTAGATATTGTGTGACAAAGGGATTAATACATGTTCTATTTATTAGGCTTTATCGGACTATCGATCATCATATTAATTGGTTAGTCATAATGTTTTGCTAGAGGCCGCTTATGATTTATAGGCATTGTGGGACTCGGCCTATTGCCAATTAATGTGAACCTATTAGGTCACACACAAAAGAATATCGTTGATGTACTATGTCATATTAATGGGCTAAAAGCCCATTAGTATAATTAATAATAATAAAGATATTACTATTATTAATTATTTATTATTATAAGATAATTATATTTAAAAGATTTACAGTCTATACTTTTCAAAATGGACTTATCACATAGATATCCGAGTATCTGCGAAATTGTGATAGTTGGTTGTGAAAACAGCTCTTTTACGAAAAGAAGTGTGGAAAAACAACGAGACTGAAAAATGAATAAAAGACCTTCGTTCAATAGCGAGAGCAAGGTTTTTGGAGTAATCTTTTTTCTGGATTGCAGATTGGGGAGTACATAGCTTAACCATCCGTTGAGAGAGCTAGCAGTCTAGATGGAAATGTTCGCGTGAATACCATTGGGAGTGTTTGTTTTAGAAGCAACACCATCAGTCCAGAACTGTATCTTCTCGTCGAATCTAACAGGTTAGTCTCTTATCATTTCTTTCGAAATAAACGAAGCACTTGAATCCTGAAAGGAAACAAGAGATTTTATTTTCCGCTGCATGTTTTGGATTACAGTAATCTCTGGGTTTTCTTACAGTTTGAACTTAGCGGGGAATGTCTTTGCTAAGATCTCTTCTGAAAGAGGCGAGGCATTATCTAGGCCAAAGTCCTCTTACTGCTCCTTCTGCTACCTTTAAACAGCTCATACCAGCTTCCAGTCGATATCCTTTGGAGCATCGTCCGATAACTCTTATTCGTTGAACTCGGCCTTTCCTTTGAACCGTGTCTAGGTCGCTCTATTTTAGTCTTTGGGGTATCAACAGAGGCTTTCTCCTTTCCTTTGGAAGCCATGAATGATGCCTCCCCCGAGCTTTATATTGCTCGAGAGTAGCCTGCAACCTTTTGATGTATTGGAGCATTTGCTCATTATTGTTCAAATTATTGAGATCTACTTTGTTGACCATAGAGGGTGTATTTGTCCACTTTCAAGAGCAAAAGAAATGATAGTGTCCTCATTGATAGCAACCTTAGCAGCAGCTTGTGAATTGTCGGTCATTTCGAGAGAGAGAAAAGAAAAATTTCTTTTTAAGAGAAAAGAGATAAAAGATCGGTTTTAATTGAAATGAATAGAAAGAATTCAATGGATTTTCCAGTATCGAAATCAAATGATGTGGCCGAAATGAAGCTATACTATGATTGGTTTATAAATTCTACTAGTTAATCTTTCCGTTAATTTTAGTAGTTAAATATTTTACTATTTAGTTCATGTAAATTTGAAAAACTTATTAGTTGGTTCTTCAAATTTTTAAAAAATCTATTAATTAGTCTTTTTGTATTAAGGGCATATTAGATTTTTTGCAATAGTCCCTATAATTTTGAAAAACTTATTAATTAATCAAATAAATTTTTAAAAAATCTATTAATTAGTCCCTCCATATCAAGGGCATATTAGACTTTTTATAATATTTAACGATTAAAATTAACAAAGGGACTAACTTATAGATTTTTTAAAATATTGAGGACATTTTAATGTATATTTCAAAATAGAAAGATTAATTAGTGAGTTTTCCTGTATTATAAGAATTATGTAGCAATTTTTTCTTAAAATTATCCTCTTAAATTTTTAATAACACAAATACTTTGTGATATTACATTATATAAAAGTTAACAATGAATATATAAATTAATTAAATATAAATTAAACAATGAATATAAACAAGCCTCCGTACTTTAAATCATGTCTAATTTAATATACATACCTTGATTCATTTTCTAAATCAAGCATATAATTAAAGTAGATCATTTAAAGATATGCTCTTTTATATTTAATATTATAAATATAAAAAAATTAGAAATATTTTTTATTGTGAATCGATGGAAAAATAATAATTTCATTCTGAAAATAATAAAATATTCTAATAATAAAAAAAATAAAACTTTGTATTTTCCCTTTTCTTTTTTTTGCACGTATAAAAAAACTAATTATTTTAAAAGATTAAACACTATTTTGCGGAACAAAAGTTATCGTGGATAAAAAGGTTAAAATGTTAAAAAGTAGTTGCAATATTTAGTTGATTACTTTTTTACCCATTTAAACTAACTCAATTTGAATTCCATCTCATTATTATAAATAAATTTCATTTAATTTTGATATGAGTCATATTATATTATCATGTATTGTTTCACCATATTAATATTATCTTATCATAAATACATTATATTGATACGGATGCTTACGTAAACAGATGAATCTAGTTTTCATACACAATAATCGATCGGAGGATAACTTCTACAATAATAATAATAATAATAATAATAAATTCGTACATGATATTTTTAGTTGGGTGGAGAAGCTGGCAGGATTTAACTAGACTTAAGTTTTTTTTTTTTTTTTTTTCACATGAAATAAGCTCACCACCACCGTATTGATATGATAACTCAATGGCAGCAATAAATGAAGTAAACATGATATTGCCTGGCATCCAACCTGTGAAAAAGAAGAAGCAGGTAACTAACTACAAAGCCACAAAGCGTATAGATTCAACCACAAAATAATTTCAAAAAGAAAAAAGAAAATCATAAAAACCAAGTCATACGGAGTTTGAAATTTGAGCTTCGCTGGCTCCTAACTTTTGCTTTGAGGTTGGCAAAGGACTCACATGGCTTTCATTACCATCATTCATCAAACAGAGAAAGGATAAAGAAAAAAGAAATATCAAGAAGAATCAAGAACCCTCCTCGAAAATGACCTTCCCTTTTCTTTAAATCACTGTTCTTGCTTACTTTCCTGATCATCAGCTTTCTTTTCAGATTCCACTTACCTTCTTAGATTGCAGAAACTAGTAAATTAAATTTACTTGCTTTTATTTATTTATTTATTTCCCTTTGATTATAAGAGTTTCGTTTGTCATCTTCATGGACCTGTCCACCACCAAGAGAAGAGCACTGCTTAAGGTCATTGTTCTTGGCGATAGTGGGTATGAAAATTTTCACTTAATTCCTTGCTTTTTATTTTCTTTTTCTTTTTTTTCCACCCTTTTCTGCCTGTTGGTTTCTTCTGTTTGGTTCTTGAGAATTTCTCTTTACTTCTTTTTCTTGTGGTTTCTTTTTGTGGTGTTCACAGGGTGGGGAAGACTTCCTTGATGAATCAGTATCCTTTACATCATGATGATGTAGATGATCAGATCTCTAAATAATTTACTACTCTTACTAGACTTGGTCTGCTGATAGGTGCACCTCTTAAATAGTGCCACATCGCAAAATTAAGCAGTATTTCCCCCATGAGATTAGTGATTAATCCATCTTAATTATATTTTCCCCTTCAATGCAAGATTTTAAACACAGCATCTGAGTTTTCTGCCTTCAGAATACATTTGGTTGGCCATGCATCATGCATTCTGAGATCCAAAAAAATAAAGTTTTACAAAGGTTCTCTACACTACAAAAAAAAGACTATCAGTGACGGATTTTTCCGTCGCTAAAAGTCAAAAATCCGTCGCTAAAACTTTCAGCGACGAATTTGCGACGGACTCAAGTCCGTCGCTTAAAGTCATGTCGCTAATTTTAGACCTAGAGGAGAGTATTTTTCCTCTTTATCTATTTCTTTTTATCCGCTAGTAACGTATAACAAATTGTCTATTCTTGGGCCACCTGCCCCAGCCCGCTAGCCCGCTCAGCCTTGAGACCGGGCTCTATTCCGACTCCACAATCAGGCCAACCCAGCCTTTATGGCCCGGCGATCAGATCCTCTCTAGACCCAGCTCTAATACCATCTTTTAGCCTAGCCCAGTGGAAGGAAGGCGACCAGCCCACTCGCCTGGTGGGCCCATCCGCACGCGCGTGTGAGTCTTTAACTGCTTATTCAGATATGTATATAAGAAGTTTAGCCATCAGTATAAAGCTACAATTGGCGCTGATTTTGTCACGAAGGAACTACAAGTTGATGACAAGCTGGTGACTCTGCAAGTGAGCAATAACTAGCTTAGCAAATATAAATATTACCAATACAAAGGATTGCAGTAAATTCTTAAATTTGCTGTTGAATTGTTTTGGCAGATATGGGATACAGCAGGGCAGGAGAGGTTTCAGAGTTTAGGAGCCGCTTTTTACAGAGGAGCAGATTGCTGTGTTTTAGTATATGATGTGAATGTACTTAAATCATTTGAAACACTTAACAACTGGCATGAAGAGTTCCTCAAACAGGTATGATAAGTCCTTGTACTGTTGTACACGCCAAATTATTATATGACTCATACTACCTCAACACCCAACGAATATTATCAAAACAAATCAATAATTTTATTTTAAAAAAAAAAAAAAACTTAAAATTTTCTTAAATTGTAATATAAGCCATGACTGGATGTATTTTTCTTCTAGTACCATGATGATGAAGTCGGATCATATGGTAGCTTTTATGCAATATGCTCATATACATTTTTGTATTATGTGGCAGGCAGATCTAGTTGATCCTGATGCATTCCCTTTTATAGTAATCGGAAATAAAATTGACATAGATGGTGGAAACAGTCGAGCGGTAGAAATGCAAATTTAAATACATTTTTAAGTTCAATATAAATAATAATGCACACTAAATTAAGCAACAATTTCATGTGTAGGTTTCACATAAAAAAGCTACAGATTGGTGTGCATCTAAAGGAAACCTACCATACTTTGAAACCTCAGCGAAAGAGAACTACAATGTAGATGAAGCTTTTCTATGTGTTGCCAAAGTTGCACTAGTTACTGAACATGAACATGACCATGACATGTAAGTATTACTATTATCTCTTAGGTATCATTTTTTTTTATTACTTTTCACCATTTGATTACTATTTTGCTTCCTAATCTATGATAAGGTCTTGCAGTTACTTTCAAGGTATATCAGAAACTGTTTCAGAAGTTGAACAAAGAGGAGGCTGTGCATGTTGATCAATTGATATCTCATTCCTTTAATTTTTTTATTATTATTGTTATTATTCTATATTCATATTACTAATTAGGAATTAGAAGGTGTTCTGAAGATTGACTAACCTAATCTTTTACCCTTTAATTTGTAACCATTTATTGAAATGAGAGAATCAAATTCACATAAGATTAAACCTGAACTAACTTAGATATTAAAGATCTGAATATCTATAAATTTTTATAATGCAATTAAACTATGTAGAACTGAATTTTAAAAAATTTAGATTTAACTTATGAAATTATATGCATGGTTTCAATTTATTTTTTTATAATATTAATCGTTTAACGAGACAGTCTACTCATGAATTCGAAAATGATTTGAGCTCACGATCTTTAATGAGCCGAATACTATAGTGCTCAAGTTTAGTTCGTTTACTAAATGAACTTAAAATTAATCTTGAACTTGATTCGTTTAAAAATTGAATATCGAGTCGAACTTTAAGTAAATCACGAATAGTTTGATTCATTTACGCCCTAAGCAATTTTTAATTTTTTCCTTACTTTTACTAAACTTAAGTAAATCTTAACCATCCATTATAAAATAGTCTCAACCATTTCTTGCATAAAAATTCTTTAAATAAACCATACTTACTCTTTTTCTCTATTCATCATGCAGCAGCCCCTCTTCTATTCTCCTTTTTTTTTTTTGTTCTCCTCGTCAAGAAGTCATCTCCCACCACTCTCTTTTTTTTTTTTTTCTCCTTTTCTTCTCTTCCTATAAAGCTCCTCTCTTTATCTTTTCTTTTCCATCTCCTATCCTCTTAGTTCTTCCTTGAATTTATATTTTACGTTTCTATTGATTTCTTTCTCTTTATTTCTCTTTTTATCTTTATTATTTCTATTCACATGCATGTAGAAGACTCAAAATAAAAAATATGCAGGAAATCTACCATCTCCAAACTTTTTTATTTTTTAAATTTATTTTTCGATCACATATTATATAGATTTATTAATAGATTATAATTTTGAGTTATTATAATAAAGATTGTGTTTGAACTGAATTAGAAAACTTTATTTTTGATATTTATTTAAATTTGTGATTTTTTTCGTTAAATTAGTATGAACCAAATATGTAAACTGAACAGAACCATTTTTTTTTTTGTTTAATTATGTTTGATTGTACATATATTTCGTCTAATTCAATTTTTTTAAATAAAATTTTTAATTTTTTAATTTTTTTAATTTAATTTAATTTAATTTAATTTTAAATTAAACCAACTAATTGCTCAACCTAATAATGATGGTAAGAAAGTGATCGTACTTCAAATTTTTTTTCATTTCACCCCTTACAAATGAAACAACACAATGTAATTAGTAAGTGAGTGAATAAAATTGATATCAATCTTAGAATTTGCATTAAAAATATTAAAATTTAAAAATAAAAATAATTATATAAAACATAAAAAATTCAATTTTATGTGACATTAATTTTCAAGTTTCTTTCTTTTAATTTTTTAACCATCAACAGCTATGGAAATAAATAATATTCACGAACCGTCTGAACATTAACATGCATTAGCAAAAAGCTTCTTTTGATTCTGAAGGCATTATTGGTAACAAATTAGTGGCACCACAAATTTCGTATTAAACGAAAACGAAAGAAATAAAATGAAGGCCATAATAAAAGGGCAAAAAAAAGAGAGACAACAAACTAATCCTGATCGTCAGATCACTTTGTTCATAGTCAAAAATAGCCAACTAATAATGCCAGTAAACGGCTGTGATCTTCTGATGAATTTGAATCGAGCAAGCAAGCATTGCAATTTTGCGTTGTACGAAACACGAACAAGAAGAAGACAGAAACCTGAATACTAAAATATCATTCCCATTCTCTCTCCTTCTTCCCAGCCATGGCGTTCTCTGCAAGCATTACTATGCCGCACTCTCCTCTTCTTCGCCTTCGCTTGCCCTGCGACTCCAATAAAATTGTTTCACTTCAAAATTCTCTCTCTTTTCCATTTTCAAGATCGAATCTCAGCCGTAGATTACTTCTCTCTGTTCGATCAACATCATCTGCAGGTACTCCTTCTTCTTGGTTATGTATATACGTTGGTTGGAGATTGAGAATTTGATTGAGCTTGTGATTGAGGGTTTTTTTTTTTTGGGGTTATGTACAATTTTAGCTGTTCCGGCGACTGAGGGGATTGCGCCGGCAATTTCACTGACGGATAGTGCATTGAAGCACTTGAACAAGATGAGGAAAGAGCGAGATGAAGATTTGTGCTTGAGAATAGGGGTTAAACAGGGTGGATGCTCTGGCATGTCTTATACTATGGAGTTTGAGAATAGAGCAAATGCGAGACCTGATGACTCTATCATCGAGTACAACGGTTTTGTGATTGGTGAGCTAGAAATTTAATACTTCCTTATTATTTGGGTGAAACATATTACTTTTGGTGCGTTCTTTAACTGTTATGCATAGAACTAGGCGAGAGAATTGGTTAGGCTGGGAGGATTGAAGGTGGAAGAGAGGAAAAGGCATGATTTCCTGGTTTGGGTTTAGGTATATAGGAAATTAGATTTGGTCTAAATACTACTTGAATCATATGCTTCCTTCTATGCCATTTTCATTTTGCAACTGGTGCAACATATTCTTTTAGAGCAAAACAACATAATAGTCTATTTTATTTGTTGCTATAATTCATCTTTTAAGGTCTTTTTGCTTTCCCTCCTTTTTGAATCAGCTCTCTTTTATAAATTACAATGATTTTAGGTAAAAAATAGTCCTATTTGAAATGAACTTCCAAATAATCATTGCTAATGCATTAATTTGCCATCTAATTTTAACAATGAAATGTTTGTTTTATCATCAGATTACATGGGATTACACCTTGTTCTCCATTTGCCTTCTCATTCCTATTTTAGTGCTTGAAAAATTTGAAATGGTATTGTAGTTAGCAAGACTTGCATGGTGATTCCTTGCTAGAATTTTTTACCTTTGAACATCTGTCCATCTACGTTCAATCACCAGTTTGGTGTTCAAAAAATTGCTTTTATCAGCAAGTTTGATGCCTGAATTATCAGCTTCCAAAACCTTAATTTCATCCAGCTCTGTGAATTTCCAAGCTCTTAGTTCTTCCTGTTTTCACTAGATATTCCTTTTTTCTTGAATATTACATTTACAAGTAGTAATGACTACAAGGCTTAATTTTCTTGGTTAACATTGAATCTGGTCAAAGATAGGATCAAGTGTATGAGATGTTAAGGTCAAAATCTCCAACAATTATGATAACCCTGGACTACGTGATAAAATGTTGTAGTATGTTGGATCTACATCTGTTTTCTTTTTAATGTAGTACTTTGCCTTGTCCACATCTTCCTTTTCAAAGAGAATTTCCAGCCTTTTTTGTATTCGTCTAAGTGAGAGTTTGGCAAGCTGCTGCCGAGAAGCCTTTAAGGCACTGATTGACAGCTTACAAAATTGAGAGTGCTAAATATTCAAGAGTGAGGTGCTATGGAGGACGAGCTATCATCCAAATTTACCTACTAAATTAAATCGATGTCCCAAATATTCAGTGCATCAATTTCATGTCAAAGCAAAGTTTTCTTGCCTTGTGGCACCTCTATCAGATTTCCATCCTATAATACCGTCAATTGATAATGTAAATCTGGTTTTCCAGAAATAATGGAGATGCAACTATGAGAAGTTCTCAGAGAAGACTTTCGTATAATTATTAAAGCAAGTTTTTCTGAAAGTATTATAATTTAAGCTTGTTTTCTTAAACTACCTTTAAACATAAAATGCAGATATAGCATCAGATGTCTGAACTTGCTCGTTCTGCCTGTGCAGCTTCTCTCTTGTGTGCAAGATGCTGGGCAGATTTGGGCTTTTACATGGGGGAAGTTAGAGGGAAAGATGAAGATGCACTAAGATAAGTTGGAGATTTTTCAGGGAAAGCTAGGAAGATATGACTTGAATAACACATTTTCTAAAAATTAAAATGGAGATTCTTCAGGGAAAGCTAGGAAGATATGACTTGAATAACACATTTTCTAAAAATTAAAACATGAAACACTGGGAACGTCTCAAACAAATAAAGAATTGAGTTCATTCACTTAAACTTGGAAGTGGCATCTAAAAGCGCTGGACATATTTTTAACTTTTTGGGGCTTTGCATGACAAAGACCATTTGGAATGTTGATGTCGTGAGTCATGACATGAATGCATGGATTAAGATACTCCATCTCGAAGATTTTGGCTAGTTTTCATGATTTTTAGCATATTTGAATTCCTCAATGTTTTAATTTTGGCAATTTGAGATTTAAAATTGGATATGTAGTTATACATTGTTACGTATTATAGGAGAAAGAAGAGAAATATAAAGGAGGAAAATATATAATTAGACTTGAGGGTAAATTGGATATAGATTCATAAAGTAGTTAGACAGGTGGAAGGTTGTTATCCAACTGGGTTTCTATTAGAAAAACAGTATATATGTGTGCAGCTTAATATAGAATGCTATTCTCCTTGCCTCTCTAATTTCTCTTTCTCACCTATTTCCTCTCCTTCTATAGTCATGATTCTTCTTCTCTTTCTTCCTTAATTCCTTCTATAGTACTGTTTGGCAAACTACTACATTATAGTTGGTATCAGGGCTGTGTTTCGAAGTGGGTAGTGTGTCAACAGGGTTGCAAAATGACTATATCTGTGGTGGTGGGTGTTGATTCTGTTAGATTGGATAGGTTGGAAAAAATTAGAATTATGCAAGAAGAGTCTAGGAGAAATATGGAATTGTTGAGGGAGGAAATCAAGTAGAATGCTATAGAGACTAAAAATTCCATTATGGAGGAATTTCGATCTCTTTGTTTCTTTTTTGGAATTATGAATGATAAGGGAAAAGGGGTAGTCAATGAAGAAAGTGTGGCTAATGGGACTACTATGAGTGTTGGGGGAAGGGGAATTCTACCCATACCCATAGAAATTGTGAACCAACAGCAAGGATTGGGTTCTGGGAGTGGAAATTCTGCTGGAGGAGTCTTTGCATCCTTAGTTGATTTTGAAGGTATGCAAAAATATCTCTTTAAAATTGAATTAATAACTTTTGATGGTAAGGAACCTAGTGTGGGTGAGAAAATGTATTAAGTATTTTGAAGTATACAAGGTTCCTATTAAATTTGGGCCAGGCCTAACTCACCCCAAAAACCTAGCTCAAGGGGAGGAGTGCCTATGGCTCATATAAGGGGCACATTACCCCTTTCCACAACCGATATAGGATTCAACAGTTCCAAATGAGGAGAAGGTTGGGATTGCTAGCTTATTTTTTATTGACCGAGCTGATGCTTGGTATCACAATTGGATTAAAGGTAGAAGTCTTCATTCTTGGGAGGATTTTGAGAGAGTTGTGTGTGAGGTTTGGGGATCAAGGATTAGAAGATATAGTAGAGAAATATATGAAGATGAGACAAGAGAGAAGTGTAGAAGAGTACCAAGATAAGTTTGAAGATATGATAATTAGAATGGAGAGAAGACTATTTTCTTTGTGGATTTATTGGAGGATTTGATGCTATATAACAACCACCCACAACAAGCTATGAGCTGTCACAACGAAATAGATTCACTTGGCAACGATTTGATAAGTAGGAAATGTGGTCCAACCTAAGGGAGGGAGATTCGTACACCTTAACACCCGGATCAAGAATCGCCCTTCCCTCGATAGGGCAAGTCTCGGCACGAAGTTATCATTAGCAGGCACAGTTCAGTGTATCCCATTATAAATTCAGCCAAACAATCCAAACCGTTCCTTATCCACCAAAACAACCTAATTTGGAAGCAATAATTAATTTCAAAACAACCTCTGCAGCCATCAAAATCCAGCCAAACTGTAGCCAAACATCAGTAAATCAAATACCAAACAAGACTACCCTTAACGAGGTATTTTCTGGGGCACCAATATAAACAGAAGATCCTAATGACCTTGCAAGGTGAGGAAGGGGATATAGTAAAAGGGGATGAAGAGTGGCATGATGTGTTAAGAGATGAAGAGAAAAATCTGGGAGAGGCTTTATCTTTAAATGCCGTAGAAATGAAGGAGAAGCAACCATAAAGGTGCTAAGGCAGTACAAGAATAGGCAGCTTTTAATACTAGTGAACAGTGGCAGTGCCTATAATTTTATGGATGCAAAAGTGGCAGCTGAATTGAAATTGCTACTAGTAAAGGTACTTGAAATGACCGTGAAAGTAGCATATAGAAGGAAAATGACTTGTATGCATGTGTGCCCATGCTTTACATGGTGGGTCCAGCGTCACAAGTTCATCTTTGATCTCAGAATTTTGGAGATGGGATATTTTGACATTATTCTGGGAGTGAATTGGATGCAACTGTTTAATCCTGTTTTGTTTGACATCCACAATGCCAAGGTGACTATTATGCAGCAAGGGATGCAAGTGGTATTACAGGTTATAAGGGTTATAGCTTCTAATTCTAAGTTGTTACCTTGCAACAACTCCAAGCTTCTCATGCATAAAAGGGGAAGGGACTTTCAATCTCAAGCTCCTTTCACATTCTTGCCTACTGTTGAGACTTCAATGGCTGCTGTTTTTGAGTTCTTTCAGAAGAGGCAACATATATTGTAGTCACTTAAAGAAAATTTGCAGGCTGCTCAAAAAATTAAAGCAGTAAGCAGACAAGAAGAGGACTGAGAGTACATTTGAAGTTGGAGATTAGGTGTTCCTTAAACTCTAGCCATACAAACTCACCTTTTTGGCTATGATAAAGTCATTGAAACTCCCAGCCAAGTACTATGGGTCACTTAAATTGTTTTAAAGATTGGTCAGGTTGCTTATATGCTGCAGTTGCCCCCTAATTCTGTTTCATGTCTCCTTGTTGAAGAAACAAATTGGGATGATATTACACTTAGGCAAGACCTGCATACCATATCCCTAATTTTAAACCTTCTTGGGGACAAGAAGGTTCGTATGAAGGGGATATTGTTATGTATTATAGGAGAAAGAAGAGAAATGTAAAGGAGGAAAATATGTAATTAGACTTGAGGATAAATTGGGTATAGATTCATAAAGTAGTTAGACAGTTGGAAGGTTGTTATCCAGCTGGGTTTCTGTTAGAAAAACAGTATATATGCGTGCAGCTTATTGTAGAGAGGCTATTCAAACACATTAATGCAGAATGCTATTCTTGTTGCCTCTCTAATTTCTCTTTCTCACCTATTTTTTCTCCTTCTCTACTCCTAATTCTTCTTATTTCTCTCTTTTCATTCTTTCTTTAGTACTGTTTGGCAAACTGCTACAGTACATACACTTATCATTCAGAAACTGTTAGAGCCTTCAGTTGTTCTTCCGTTAATTTTGCTAGCAGGTATATTAATGTTGTAATATACAATTGTCCAATTGATCCATTATTCTGATTGCTGGAAGTCGATATGTTCAGTGTCTGGAGAAAATGGCATTTGCATCCTGCTCCCAAGTGCTGAATTAACTTGGATGTCACCTAATAAAAGTTCATGTGTAATTTGACAATCAAAGGAACTTGTGAAATCCTATCAGAATGCCCGTACAATGTTTAAGAGCCTATAGAACGTTAAAGATCATTCTTGTTGGTTTTCATCTTTTCAGTATGTTTACTGATTCACTCCTGTTTGTTTTGGCAGTTTGTGATCCTAAGAGTCTTCTCTTCCTATTTGGGATGCAATTGGATTATAGTGATGCTCTAATTGGTGGAGGTTTCTCTTTTAAGAACCCAAATGCTACACAAACATGTGGTTGCGGTAAATCCTTTGCAGCAGAGATGTGAAATATTGTATACAGAACTATTCACAGAAGATAAGTCTATGATTTTAAGTCTATGATCTCTTAGCTAATGCACAGTTTCTCAACTCCTTTTAACTAGATTTTAGAGTTCACGTGTTTCCATTGACTTCTGCAATTTGTTAAACTATGATTTATCCTTGTCTCAAATAATGGTGAACAAAGTTGAATATTGTAGTTTTAATTGCTCGTCTTGATGAATTTCTCATTGTTACAATTTCATCTGAAGTTATTTTTGGCGCATATTTCCTGGAACTATTCACATTGGGAAATCAATGTACTGCAATTTCTAATGCATTTTTTTTTCCTTTCCTGCTTGCAATGCTGGTGGTTCATTACAAGTGAAAGGTTCAATGTAATGACCAAGATTTGGTATGCATCTACAAATACAAAACCAGTGTTGTAGGGAACACAAGCTAGATCTTTAACAGTGGGAGACCTTGGAGACAGTATGCTCCGTCAAGCCTATAACACAACAACAGTAATAAAGTACGAATTTCAAATTGGAGCAAGTTATATGAATAATGTATCAATAAAAAAAACAATAGACTGCATTGGGAGGTCTTATGAGTGTGAAGAAGGAAGATTAATGAAATGGTGCAATGAGGAATTAATAGAACGGTCTGTAATGCAAGAAGCAGGAAATGGTGTTGGCTAGTTCATTGGCAGCATTAATGTTACGTGGAGGCTGACGATTTATTTCTAATGTTTAATCTTGACGTATCTTACATGTCAATACTGCATATGATAGAAAAATATGATTAAAATATAATAATAATAATATTTATTGAATTTTTTCTTTATGGTTAAAATTTACATAGCCTTTTAAGAATAAAATATTATTTCTTTAGACTTGGTTTACTAGCTGTTAGTGGAGCTGATACTATTTTTTTTTTTTTGCGCTGAAATTTTCTTATATATAGCACTTATTATAGTTTGAAAAAACAACTTAAAAAAAAACTTTTCTTTTTTCATTAAGCATTAATTCCTAATCATTTTTCTTTTATATCAATTTAGCTATCTGAGTATTTATGGTGTTAGAGAATAGTTACTGTATTAAAATATAAACACTTCTCTCTATATATAAATATTGAACATTGGAAATCTTTAGTTCGGGGAACTTTTAACTGCACACAAAAGTTCTAACGGATTGAAATATTTTGTTAGAGAAATGTGGTAGTAAATTTACTCGGTGCAGACGGGCCGTTTTCTCTCAGGACAGCGCATTTTGAGCGTGCTTTATTTCACAAACTCACAGACTATTCTAAACTGTGATTAAGTTTTTTTGTTTAGTTGTTGTGTTTATTAACTATTATTGTTTGTGTCTTCATTTGTTAGTTTATTTGACACATCTGTATTTAACATTCTTTGAGAGAACACGGTTCATTAGTTGCTTGTTAATATAGATGTGTTGAATTCCTTGTCTAGTAAACCTGAAAAGTTTTCTTGAAAAAATTTTCTTTGTTGGCAATAACAAATGAAATTTTGGCTTACTGAGTTAGGACTCTTTTCTGTGATTTATAATGCAACCAAATAAAATGAAACTATTGATTCTTCCTCCAAAACTGCTGAATTTGTTCCACCTTAAGGTGCTTAAAATGATTCTAATGATAAAAGTATCTTGTGTCATGGCAGAATTTTAAGTATATCTCGTGTCATGGCAGAATTTTAAGTACTTTATCTGATAATATTTATCGAATCCTTTGCCATGCAAAAACTGCCATTAAAATATGGAATGCTTTGGAATATAAATATGGTATTGAAGAAAAGGGTTTAAAAAGATGCTCAATTGAAAAATGGTTTGATTTCCAAATGGTAGATGGAAAAAGTGTTTCTGATCAAATTCATTATATTGAAAATTTTACTTTTGACATGAAAATTAAGGGAATTACTTTTGATTATTCAGTTTTAATTACTTCCCTTATTAAAAATTTACCTCCTTCTTGGTTTGATTTTGCAAGAACTTTAAAATAAAAACTTGAACATTTTTCCTTTGGTAAGTTACTTGTTTCTTTGTGAATTGAAGAAAGGTATCGTCTTTCTCAAAACCAGCCAAAGCTCATATTGTTGAAAAAATCTACACACCTAAATTTAAAAATTCTAAAAATTTTGATTTTAAAAATAATGGTTTTCCTAAACACAATAATAAAAACAACAAATTTAGCCAGAAAAAAAAAAGAATATTGGGTTTGTAGGAAGGATAACCATTTAGCTAAAAATTGCTTTCACCGTCAAGATCAACAATCTAAATCTCAAGCCAATATAGTGACTATGGATTCTAGTATTTATTCCTCATCTCACAAATATTTTATTTCTAGCCTAAAAATAAATATGATTTTTAACTCTAATGATTGTGGATAGACTCTGGGGCTAATGTACATGTATGCACTCATAGAAAATATTTTTTTTCGTATCAGGTATCAAGTGCAGGATCTGTGAGAATGGGGAATAAGAGTGAAATTGAAATCTTAGGAGAAGGCCAAATAAAACTTAAATTATCTTCTGAAAATTTTTTGATTTTGAATAATGTGTATTTTATATTCTTTCTATAAGAAGAAATTTAATAAGTGCGTCTTTATTAGATCTTAATAGCTATACTATTACTCTTGGTTCTGGTAAAGCTATGATAAATAAATTTAGCACTTTTATTGGCAAAGGATATTTATTTGATAGATTATATAAATTAAATGTTTTACTTATGTTTAAAAATTTAATTTCCTCTTCTTTATTATCTATTGCTAATGTTGAATATAATAATTTTTGGCATGGAAGATTAGAACATATTAATTTTAATAGTATAAAAAGGATTATGACTTTAGAACTAACTCATAAGCACCATATCAAAAAACTGATAAATGTCAAATATGTGTATAAACTAAACAACCTAAAAAACCTTTTAAATATGTAGAAAGAGAAACATATTTGTTAGAATTGATTTATAGTGATATATATATGTGATAGTAATAGAGTTTTAACTCATGGTGGAAAAAGATACTTTATAACTTTTATTAATGATTTTTTAAAGTTTTGCTATGTTTATTTGATTAATGCTAAAAGTGAATTATTTGATAAATTCAAAATTTATAAAGTATATGTTGAAGATCAATTAGAAAGGAAAATTAAAATTTTGCATTCTGATAGAGGAGGTGAGTATACTTATAATGATATGAATGAATTTTGTGAAGTGCATGGAATTATTCGTCAAGTGACTGCACTATATTCACCACAATCTAGCGGAATAGTAGAAAGGAAAAATAGAACTTTAATGGACATGGTAAATTCTATGTTACTTAGTTTTGGTTTGCTTAACAATTTTTGGGGAGAAACTTTATATTCTGCTTGTTTTATTTTAAATAGAATTCCATGTAAAAATTCTAGTAAGACTCCCTATGAATTATGTAAAAATAAAAAACCATCCTTAAATTTTTTAATAGTGTGAGAGTGTTTAGCTAAGGTTAATATTCCTATTATTAAGAAAAGAAAAATAGATCCTAAATCTGTTGATTGTGCTTTTGTTGGTTATTCTTTAAATAGCAATTGTTATCAATTTCTTGTTTTGAATTCTAATATTCTTGAAATTGCTAATAATACTATTATGGAATCTAAAGATGCAAGTTTTTTTGAAAATGTATTTCCTATAAAAAAATGTGTTACCTAAACCTATAAGTGAATTTACTCCACCTATTTCTAATAATAATAATTTATTAGAACCTAGAAGAAGTAAAAGAAGTAAAAAATCAAAAGATTTTGGACCTGAGTTTTATACATTTTTAATTGAAAATGATCATTTAACATATAATGATGCAATGATGTCCGTTGATTCTCCTTTTTGGAAAGATGCTATTAAAGATGAAATGGATTCACTTACTTCTAATAAAACTTGGATTTTATCTGATCTTCCACCCAGTTGCAAAACGATTGGGTGTAAATGGATTTTTAAGAAAAAATTAAGAACTGATGGATCTATTGAAAAATTTAAGGCTAGACTTGTTGCAAAGGGCTTTAAACAAAAAGAAGGAATAATTTTTTTTTATACTTATGGACCAGTTTCTAAAATTAATACTATAAGGTTGTTAATTTCTTTAGTTTTTATTCATAATCTTAAAATTCACAAATGGATGTTAAAACAACATTTTTGAATGGTGAATTAGAAGAATAAATTTATATGGATCAACCAGAAGGTTTTGTTAAACCTGGTCAAGAGAAAAAAGTGTGTAAGTTGGTTAAGTCTTTGTATGATTTGAAGCAGACTCCTAAATAATGGTATGAAAAATTTAATGAAATCATATTGTTTGATGGTTTTCAAATTAATGTTGTTGATAAATGTGTTTAATTTAAATAATTTACTGATGCTTATGTTATTTTATATTTGTATGTTGATGGTATTTTAATTTTTGGTAATAATATGCAAGTTATTGATAAAACTAAGTCATTTCTTTCTAACAACTTCGACATGAAAGATTTAGGTCAAGTTGATGTTATTTTGGAAATGAGAATAATTAAAAGTAGCGATAGCATTGTATTGACTCAATCTCATTATATAGAAAAAAAATATTAAAAAGGTTTGAGTATAGTGATGTTTTTCCTGCTTTTACATTTTATTATCCTTCTATTAAGTTAAGAAAAAATCTAGGTGAAAATGTTTTACAATATAAATATTCACAATTAATTGGTGCTTTATTACATTTAGCTAATTATACTAGACCAAATATTTCATATATTGTTGGTACACTAGGCAGGTATACTCATAATCCTGACTACACTCATTGGCATGCAGTGGAAAAAGTGTTTAAATACTTAAATGAATTATTGGCTATGTTATTCATTATTGTGGTTTTCTTTCTATTATGGAAGGTTACAGTGATGCTAATTGGATTTCAAATTCTGAAGAAACTAAATCAACTAGTGGTTATGTTTTTATTTTGAGTGGTGGAGATCTGCAAAGCAAACAATAATTTCTCATTCCATTATGGAAGCAGAATTAGTAGCATTGGATGCAGCTTGCACTGAACCCGAGTGGCTCAAAAATTATATTAGTGATTTTACTTTTATGAATAAATTTACATCGCCAATTTCCATTCATTGTGATAGTTAATGTAACGACCCGGAAACCGGTACCCCTTAGTAACGGTCCGAACCATCACTGGCACTAGGATCCAGATCGGCTTAAGGCCGCCAGGACCCGTAGTCAGCCAACTATACTCTCTGTGTACCTGATAATCCCATACATGATACAAACTGACTCAACAATCCTGTAAAACTCTGTAGGCTTAACTGCTGCTACTCAGATATGTCAATCTGAAATGGCCCTCAGAGCCTATACCAGGGACTACTATCTGCTGTGGGTCAAGGGATTGAAACCCTTTTAATCTATAACACATCCCATTGGTATCTCATCAAAGCCATACGTTAAGCCCAACTCACACATTTCTCATCAAGAAACGTAAAACAGGATGCATGTACAAAGGGATTAATCATACATCACACTATGGCAACGACACTAGAGAAAGCACAAGTCTATCCAGTAACTGATAGTACATATCGATACATTACATGACAACTAATCTTTTTAATTACATCATGTCCACTATGCTATTACAACCATACATTCAGGCATCACTGTTCTCTGTACTCTTGCTGACTTTGACTTCCCATAGCTATCTCAGAACCTGCAAAACTGGGGTTAAGGGAGTGGGATGAGCTACTACAGCCCAGTGAGAAGGAATAGGCAAAACAGTTCATTAATTACATGTTCTCATGAAATGCATCACATCACAACATATCATCAAAAGGATGAACTTGTCACCAATAGCCCTTCAGTGTATACATATAACAATATGTCCAACTTGCCAGGGGCGATTAGGCCTCACCTGGACTTCTCTTCCCTGGCTCTATCACAAGGCCAACTGTGCCAGGGGCGATTAGGCCTCACCTGGACTTCTCTATCTGAGTCAGGTCAAACTGTCTATCTCATAGTACCAGGAGCGACCTGGACTATCCAGGGGCGACCTGGTATGGCTACCTCATGCCATAATTCTATATCTGTACTCTGTGCTCTATCAAGGGCTAAGGATCATCCAACATTCATCCGCACAAATATCATCTTATGCAATGCAGCATATTCGTGAGTTCTAATGCAAAACAACCTAATACATAACATGGCAGTTTATGATGCATGGATCATGCTAGAATCGTGTCATTTTTCAAAATAAAATATTCAGTTTAGTTCCACTCACCTGTAGCCTCTGCTTGGCTAACTCTGGACTAACTAGCTCTGGACCAACTCTAACTCTGAAGCAGCTACTACTGCTAAACACCTCAGTTCCTCGGGTCCAACCCTACAATGAAGGACTCAAATGAGGTACCAAACATACTCTATATTACTGATAAACATCTCCCCAAAATCCCTCTAGAATACCTCAAAACAATCACATTTAGCATACAAAAGAAAAACTAGACAGAACACATTCGGCTGCAGGTTCGGCGGCCGAATGCCCTGTCCAGAGCCGAAACTGGCATACCTTCGGCGGTCGAATCTCCACTTTAGGCGGCCGAAACCTCAAAAACACGCAAGGGCAAGCTGTGGCAGCCTAAGCCACCATGCAAGGGGTTCGACGGCTGAATCCTCCCTTCGGCGGCCGAACCTGAGTTCATCCAGAACTCAGCTTCGTGCACAACCATCTTCTGCTAATCAACAACTCCTCTCCACATGCATAACTCAACTCCTCAACTTGCACATACTTTGGTATATGCACCAAGGGGTCCAAAACTACCTATTAACCCCAACAAACAGCACACATAACACATAATCATGCATAAACCATGAAATACATCAAAACGAAACTCTAAAACCTAAACATGCAACTCTACCCTTAACCTCTTTAAACGCTGTTAAAACCATAAAACAAGTATAAAGACCTCGCTTACCTCCTAAAACTAGCAGAGGAACAACTGGAACGCAACAAATCCCCTTCACAAGCTTCAAACCACCAAAACCTCTCTTTTCTCTCAAAACCTTCAAAACCTCTTGCAAACGAGCAACCCTCTGCATGAGCTGATTAAAAGCTTGCAGATGAGTCAAGGGAGACGTGGCCTAACCTCTGGTCATGATCTGGAGGTGAACACCTGGCCAAACCACGGACTGAGGAGCATGCACAACTAACCGACCACCTCAGCTTCGGCTGCCGAAACTGCATGCAAAACCATGCAACTTTCGGGGGCCGAACATAACCTTCGGGGGCCGAACATAACCTTCGGGGGCCGAACATTGGGCACTTTCGGCGGCCGAACTTCACCTTCGGGGGCCGAACATGACAGAAACTCCTTTGGCCAATTCTCCACGAAATTCAACTCGTTTTCTACGCTAAACCTTTAAAACACTTTAAATATTTAGAAAACCTTTCTCTTACCCTGCTAGAAACCTCTGACATCCTTGAATTCCACCGGACGGTAGAATTGCCGATGTCTGAATTAGCCGGGTATTACAGTTAAGCTATTATAGCTAAGACTAATAGCAAAAATTTTAATGAAAAGATGAGTCATTTGACTGTCAGGAATAAATCTATTAGGCATTTAATTTCTCATGGTGTTATTTCTTTAGATTTTGTTAGGTTAGAAAATAATATTGCGGATCCACTCACGAAGGTTTGGTGTGCCAACAAGTTTATCAAACGTCAAAGGGAATAGGACTGAAGCCTATAACAATTAACATACAGTAAAAACGAAACTGTATGTTAACTAGGGAGAACATATTAATTGTTGTGTTAGAAAAAAATTTTCAAGTTCCTTTCCTATGATGTACTGTTCTCTATCGTGATGTAATTGGATGAGTTTAACTCTTAATGAATCCAAAGGCATAATTCTATGTGGGGTGTTGATCACAAATACTCTTGAGGATTCACCTAGTGCACGTGATGGTGGGTCGCCATTGTGAAAATTTAAGCAATTTTCTAAAGATATTCACTTAGATACGTGCACATGACCGTAAAAGCGCAGCACTGAAAAGAACTTTAAAAATTCATCTACTGCATATGTGGTAAGTTTCTTTTTTGGATTACATGAACTAATTCAAATATTTTATATGTTACTATATTCTTTCCAAATTGAAATTTACTAACACTAAATGTAGATTCAAACTCTGAAGGTACCTTACACTGAATACACAGTTAAATAATGCTCAATAATTATATGTATATAAATTTATTTTTATTTTTATCATGTGGGGGAATAATAGAAAAATATGATTAAAATATAATAATAATATTTATTAAATTTTTTTTATGGTTAAAACTTACCTGGTTTTTAGGAATAAAATATTATTCCTATAGACTTGGTTTACTAGCCGTTAGTGGAGCTGATTTTTAGGCCTAGACTAATGTTTTTATTTTGTGCTGAAATTTTTCTATATATAGCACTCATTATAACATTGGAAAAACAACTTAAAAAAAATTCTTTTTTCCTTAAGCATTCATTCCCAATCCTTTTTCTTTTATATTAAATTAGCTACCGAGTGTTTATAGTATTTGAGAATGGTTACTATATTAAAATATAAACACTTCTCTATATGTATAAACACTAAGCATTGGAAATCTTTGGTTCGGGGAACTCTTAACTGCACATAAGAGCTCCAGCAGATTGAAGTATCTTACAAGAGAGACGTGGTGGTAAATTTACTCAATGCAGATGGATCGTTTTCTCTCAAATGATAGCGCATTTTGAGCGTGCTTCATTCCACAACCCACAGACTATTCTAAACTCTAGTTAAGTTATTTTATTTAGTTGCTATGTTTATTAACTATTATTGTTTGTGTCTCTATTGGTTAGTTTATTTGACACATCTGTATTTACTTTTCAACACCTTATATATATATATATATACTAATTCTTCATGCACAGCTCTAATGATAAGGGTATTTTTTTCCTTTTAAATGATATCATATTAACTAGATAACTAAATATTATTCAATATTTATGTAATACCCGGCTAGACTCCGGTATCGGAATCCCTACCGTCCGGTGGGATCTCGAACGTCGGAAATCTCTAGAAGGGTAAGAACATGTTTTATAAAATGTTTTCATGTATTTTAATGTTTTAAGTATAAAAGAAAATGAGTTTTTACATGAGAATAGCATTGGAGGAAAACCCAGGTTCGGCCGCCGAAAGTCAAGTTCGGCCGCCGAACATGCATGCGTTTTGGAGGCACGTTAGGCCCCCGAAAGTATGAGTTAGGGAAGTTCAGGTTCGGCCGCCGAAAGTCAAGTTCGGCCGCCGAACATTTGCATGGATGCGGAGGCACATTCGGCCCCCGAGCGTGGCCTGGCCAGCCACTATATAAGGGGCACTTAGCCGAAATGGGCGAGCTTTCTCCCATTTTCGGCCACAGCAAGCTTCCGACTTTCCCTTTTGCAAACCTAGTGTTCTTCCTCCAAATCCCCACCATTTTTTTGAGTTTTAAGTTTGCATTGAAGGTTTTGAACTTTTGAAACAAGTTTTGGAGCTTTGGGAACTCAGGAGCTCATCTTCTTGGATCTCCAAGTTTAGGTCGTCTCCCTCTCGATCTTCAAGAGGTAAGAGCCGATCTTAAGCTCCTTATGTGTTTTCAATAAGTTTTATGCTAGATCGATGGGTAGAAATGCATGTTAGGTTATATGTGGAGTTATGGGATTGTTTCATGATGTTTTAGGGGGTTTTTGGGGAGTCTATTAGAGTTATGTTCATGTATGTTTGGTCCCTCATTGGAGTCCACCTGTGTAGGTTCGGACCCGAGGAACCGAGGACCCCAGCAGTGAGCCAGCTGCTACAGAGTTTGTCAGAGCTAGCCAGAGGTGAGTGGAATAAACCTTAAGTTTTAAATAAATGAAATATGAATTTTGAGCATGATCCATGCATCATGAATGCCATGAGATATAATAGGTTGCTTGCATTAGTATTCACGAATATGTTGCATTGCATTTATGATGTTAATGTTGATGTGGATTGGTTATTGGATGATCCTTTAGTCCTCATATGATATGATTGATGTTATGGCATGTTATGGTATGGAAGTCCAGGTTGTACCCATTCTACGTCCCTGACACGATGTAAGAGAAAGACCAGGTTGTACCCATTCTACGTCCCTGGCACAGTTGGTCCATATGATATGTTATGATAAGGGAAAGACCGGTTGACCCATTCTACGTCCCGGCACAGTTGGACCTATGTAGAGGACTATAGGTGACAATACCATCCGAGATGTGATTTGTTGTGATGTGTTGCATTCCATGAAAGCATAAAAATTTTAATATATTGTTTTATACTATTCTGCTCACTGGGCTTTGTAGCTCACCCCTCTCCCCTAACCCCAGATGTGCAGGTACAGGGTAGATCAGAAGGTTAGCCAGAGTTTTGAAGTATGTCTTATGTATGTAATAGTTAGTATGTGGACATGACAATTGATGAAATGTAAAAATATTCAGAATGTTATGTAATGAGGTTATTGAGGATAGAGTTGTGCTTGACCATAATGTATTGTTAATCCCTTTTGTCTATACATGATCTTATGTTATGATGTTTATGTAAACTAACTCAACACAGGCTGTTTTGCCTTTAAGGCATGATGAGATCCCACAGAGGGACTATGTTATGTATATGTTCAGGGTATGCACAGGTTGAGTTAGTTGATGACAGTACGTATGAGGACAAGTTTTAAATTTTTATGTATGATTGTTGATCATGTATGGGATTAAACAGGTTTACAGGTTACATGTCAGGCTTGCTACGGGTCCCGGCGGCCTTAAGTCGACCCGGATCCTAGCGCCGGTAGCGGTCCGATTTTCGGGTCGTTACAGAATGGTATCAGAGCCCTAGGTTCATGTGGTCGGACCTAGAGTGTCGGGCTCATAGATGTTATAGAAGGTCAAGCATAATAGGAAGGTCATGTCCACTAAGATAGGATGTTGAGTCCTGTCTTGCATGATGATGTGAAATGCCATGACTTTATGCATGTGCATTAATGATATGATATACTATGTGATGTATGTGATGAGGGTTCATGTGTGCTCACATGAACCATATGATGCTAATGTTTGTATGTTGTGTACTGTTTTCAGAAAACAGGATGAGAGGAACTCGTCGATCTGCACGGTTGACTGGAGTGCCACCTGAGGATGAGGGCACGAGCGCCCGTCCTCCTACATTGCCTAGGGCAATGTCTTGTAGAGCCAACAGAGAAAGAGTGTCAAGGGACCCTAGAAGGTCTTTTGATGCTAGCAGAAGGGGGACTGATAGAGGAGGAAGTTCTTCAGATGTGAGGGAGGTTATGGAAGAGGATCAGAGGAGGGATGGGAACCTGGATGTGAGCATGCAGGAAGAAGGGACAGGGGAGTCACAGGGAGGCGTTCAGGCCTCGGGGTATGGTTTTCCACCCCATTATCCACCCTTCCCACAGGGTTCAGGGTATCCGATGGGAGGTACATCGGATTACTCCAGCTTTCACCCCTACCCTACCTACATGCCTTATCCACCTTTCTATCCACCCTACACACAGTACCCAGCTTATCCACCCTCACCCTTCTATCCAAACCCGGCAAACCCCACCTCGGGGAATGCTGCACCTCCACCTCCGCCACCTACAGAACCAGCAGCCCCAGTTACTCAACCTCCTAGACCTAGCTCAGTTGATGGGAGCAAGGTAAAGATGACAGACTACCTCAAGTTAGATGCTCCCAAATACAAGTCAGGGGATGACCCCTTTGAGTATCTGAGAGTGGTGAAGACGATAACTGATGAGCTAGGGGCAAGTGACAGTAGGGCCATTCAGATGGCAGGGTTCACTTTAAAGTGCAAGAAGGCACGGGAATGGTTCAAGTGTTATGTGGACCCGAGACTAGACGGTATGACGTGGGAAGAATTTGCGAATGAGTTCGCTGGATGGGCTTTTCCGGACAGTTCTAGAGAACTGAAAATGATTGAATTTGAGCAACTGAGGCAGTCAGAGCACATGAGTGTAGAGGAGTTCACGGATAAATTCTTGGAGCTATTGCCTTTTTCAGGGCAAGCTCTAGATTCAGATACGAAGAAAGCCAAGAAATATGTTATGAAGCTGCATTCCAGGTACTCCTCGTTGGTTCAGTCAGCTGAGAGAGAAAGTTTCCACACTGTGGTGGATATGGCTCGAAGAATGGAGGCAAGTGCTATAGTTGAGGGGTCAGTGAAGCAGTCAGTGACCCAGTCTTCAGGGGTTAAGACCCCAGGCAGAGGAGGACCAGGGTTCTCTTCTCAGAGTTCAGGCAAGAAGAGGTGGGATAACACCACCAGGAAGTCGAAGAAGAATAAGTTTTGGAACAAGTTGAAATCCGGTTTGGGATTCGGCGGTGGCTCGAGCTCAGGCTCAGATGGTACAGAATGTCAGAGATGTGGAAGACCGCACAGGGGAGTGTCTCGAGCTGGGACTAACACATGTTTCAGATGTGGACAGGAGGGACACATGGCTCGGGATTGTCCTAGAGCACCTTTTATGGGCCAGCCCCAGCAGACAGCTTCTGGTAGTGTGGCACAGCCAGCAGTTCCAGCCACAACTCAGGGCAGTGGCAGAGGTAGAGGGAGAGGGGCAGCCTCTTCTTCTGGTTCCCGAGGTGAAGGTCCATCAGCTCCAGCCAGGATCTTCACCATGACACAGCAGGAGGCTAACACATCCAACACCGTGGTGTCAGGTAATCTCGTCATTGGGTGTTCTGATGTGTATGCATTAATGGACCCGGGTGCATCTCATTCATTTATTGCTCCGAGAGCCGTTGAGAGGTTGGGTCTGATAGTCTCTGGGTTAGAGTGTCCCCTATGGGTCAGTGGACCCAAGTGTGACCCGTCAGTGGCAGTGTCAGTCTGCCAGTACAGTCCAGTTTTTGTTGAGGGAAGATGCCTCTCCGCCGACCTTGTGGTTCTAGATTTGACAGACTTTGACGTCATTCTAGGGATGGATTGGCTATCTACCCATGGTGCTACCTTGGACTGCAGGGACAAGGTAGTCAAGTTCAGAGATCAGGACGGGTCAGAGGTCGTCTTCAGAGGAGACAAGAGGGGTACACCTAGAGGTCTGATATCAGCTCTTCAGGCTCGTAGGTTGCTTAGGAAGGGATGTCAGGGGTACTTAGCTCATGTGAGAGAGCTAGACAGTCAGGTCAGGGAGCCGGCCTCGGTGCCAGTTGTCAGAGAGTTTCAGGATGTCTTTCCTGATGAACTTCCAGGTTTACCACCTGCTAGGGAGATAGAGTTCGAGATAGAGTTGGTACCTGGAGCTAGACCGATCTCTATCCCTCCCTACAGGATGGCCCCAGCAGAGTTAAAGGAGTTAAAAGAGCAATTGCAGGAGCTGGTAGAAAAGGGTTTCATCCGACAGAGTACCTCACCTTGGGGTGCTCCGGTCTTGTTTGTGAGGAAGAAGGATGGATCCCTTAGACTTTGTATCGACTACAGGCAGTTGAACAAAGTCACTACCAAGAATAGGTACCCATTGCCAAGGATCGATGATCTATTCGACCAGCTAGCCGGAGCAGGTTGTTTCTCCAAAATAGATCTAAGATCGGGGTACCATCAGCTAAGGATAAGGGATGAGGATGTGCCGAAGACAGCCTTCAGGACCAGATATGGGCATTTTGAGTTCCTTGTAATGCCGTTCGGGTTAACCAACGCCCCTGCAGCATTCATGGATCTCATGAACAGAGTATTTAATCAATACCTGGATCACTTTGTTATTGTCTTCATAGATGATATCTTAGTGTATTCCAGAAATGCAGAGGAGCATGCCCATCATCTGCGGTTGGTCTTGCAGACTTTGAGGGAACATGGCCTGTATGCCAAGTTCTCTAAATGTGAGTTCTGGCTGAGGAGCATTTCGTTCTTGGGGCATGTAGTGTCAGAGAATGGGATTGAGGTGGACCCCAAGAAGACAGAAACTGTGGGCTAACTGGCCTAGACCCACATCAGTGACAGAGATTAGAAGTTTCTTGGGTTTAGCAGGTTACTACAGGAGGTTCGTTCAGGACTTCTCTAAGATAGCAGCTCCTCTGACCGGGTTAACTAGGAAAAATCAGAGGTTTGTGTGGACCGACCAGTGCGAAGAGAGTTTTGAAGAGCTTAAGAAGAGGTTGACTTCAGCACCAGTGTTAGCTCTGCCATCTAGTGGAGAGGACTTTACAGTCTTTTGTGATGCGTCCCGTGTGGGACTGGGTTGTGTACTGATGCAGAATGAGAAGGTGATTGCTTATGCTTCTAGGCAGCTGAAGAAGCATGAGTTGAATTACCCCACACACGACCTTGAGATGGCAGCAGTAATCTTTGCACTCAAGATGTGGAGGCATTACCTCTATGGAGTGAAATGTGAGATCTTTACAGATCATAAGAGCCTGCAGTACATCTTGAGTCAGAGGGATTTGAATTTGAGACAGAGGAGATGGGTGGAGCTGCTGAGTGACTATGATTGCAAGATTCAGTACCATCCGGGTAAGGCGAATGTTGTGGCAGACGCCTTAAGCCGGAAATCACTCGGTAGTTTATCCCACATATCGGCAGAGAGGAGGCCAGTGGTGAAGGAGTTCTATAAGCTTATTGAGGAAGGTCTACAGATGGAGTTATCTGGTACAGGTGCCTTGGTGGCCCAGATGAGAGTGGCACCCGTGTTTCTAGAGCAGGTGGCTCAGAAACAGCATGAGGACCCGGAGTTAGTAAAGATTGCCAGGACTGTTCAGTCAGGCAATGATAACGAGTATAGATTCGACAGTAAGGGGATCCTCCGCTATGGGAGCAGACTATGTGTACCAGGTGACATTGGGCTAAAAGGAGACATTATGAGAGAAGCTCATAATGCGAGATACAGCATTCACCCCGGAGCCACCAAGATGTATCAAGATTTGAAGAAAGTTTATTGGTGGCCAGCGATGAAGAAAGAAGTGGCACAGTTTGTGTCCGCCTGCAAAGTGTGTCAGAGGGTGAAGCTGGAACATCAGAAGCCCGCTGGAATGCTTAACCCGCTACCTATTCCAGAGTGGAAATGGGAGAATATAGCTATGGACTTCGTAGTGGGGTTACCGGCGACGTCCAACAGATTGGACTCCATATGGGTGATTGTGGACAGACTCACCAAATCTGCTCACTTCATCCCTGTCAGGAGTGGCTACTCTGTGGACAAGTTGGCGCAGGTATATGTGGATGAGATCGTCAGGTTGCATGGGGTTCCTGTTTTGATAGTGTCAGATAGAGGGCCCCAGTTCACCTCCAGGTTTTGGCGGAGTCTGCAGAATGCCATGGGTACTAGGTTGGATTTCAGTACTGCCTTCCACCCCCAGACCGACGGACAGTCAGAAAGGACCATCCAGACTATCGAGGATATGCTCAGAATGTGTGTGCTGGACTTTGGCGGTTCTTGGAGGCAGCATCTACCTTTGGTGGAGTTTGCCTACAACAACAGCCATCATGCTAGCATCGGGATGGCTCCATATGAAGCTTTATATGGGAGGAAGTGCAGGTCACCTGTTTGCTGGGAGGAAGTAGGAGAAAAGGCCTTGGCAGGGCCTGAGTTAGTAGAGATCACCAGCAGGGTGGTACCCATAATCAGAGAAAGAATCAAGACTACTGCAAGCAGACAGAAGAGCTATGCAGACGTCCGCAGAAGACAGTTAGAGTTTCAGGAGGGGGATCGGGTATTGCTCAAGGTGTCTCCAATGAAGGGAGTGGTTCGCTTCGGGAAGAAAGGTAAACTAGCCCCACGATACATCGGACCCTTTGAAATCTTGCAAAAGATTGGGAATGTGTCGTACAAGCTGGATTTACCTGCTTCAATGGCGAGAATCCATCCGGTTTTCCATGTTTCAATGTTGAGGAAGTTTGTGTCAGATCCGAGCAAGGTTCTTAGTGAGCCTGATGTGGAGGTCCAAGAGGATCTCACCTATGTTGAACAGCCAGTGCGGATCATAGACACCCAGATTAGAAAGTTAAGAAACAAGGAAATCCCGATGGTGAAAGTCCTATGGAACCACCACAACTTGGAAGAATGCACTTGGGAGACACGGGAGTCTATGCTCCAGCAGTACCTTATCTCTTTTAAGGTTAGTCTCTATGTGTTTTGTATGTATGTTATGTTGTTTGTTATGCTATGTACTAGTCGAGGAACATTCGGGGACGAATGTTCTTAAGGGGGGAGAATGTAATACCCGGCTAGACTCCGGTATCGGAATCCCTACCGTCCGGTGGGATCTCGAACGTCGGAATCTCTAGAAGGGTAAGAACATGTTTTATAAAAATGTTTTCATGTATTTTAATGTTTTAAAGTATAAAGAAAATGAGTTTTTACATGAGAATAGCATTGGAGGAAAACCAGGTTCGGGCCGCCGAAAGTCAAGTTCGGCCGCCGAACATGCAATGGCGTTTTTGGAGGCACGTTAGGCCCCGAAAGCATGAGTTAGGGAGTTCAGGTTCGGCCGCCGAAAGTCAAGTTCGGCCGCCGAACATTTGCATGGATGCGGAGGCACATTCGGCCCCCGAACGTGGCCTGGCCAGCCCACTATATAGGGGCACTTAGCCGAAATGGGCGAGCTTTCTCCCATTTTCGGCCACAGCAAAGCTTCCGACTTTCCCTTTGCAAACCTAGTGTTCTTCCTCCAAATCCCACCATTTTTCTTGAGTTTTAAGTTTGCATTGAAAGGTTTTGAACTTTTGAAACAAGTTTTGGAGCTTTGGGAACTCAGGAGCTCATTCTTCTTGGATCTCCAAGTTTAGGTCGTCTCCCTTCTCGATCTTCAAGAGGTAAGAGCCGATCTTAAGCCTCCTTATGTGTTTTCAATAAGTTTTATGCTAGATCGATGGGTAGAAATGCATGTTAGGTTATATGTGGAGTTTGGGGTTTAATTCTTGATAATCTTTTAAGTTAAAAAAAATGAGTTTTTTACATGAGAATAGCATTGGAGGAAAACCCAGGTTCGGCCGCCGAAAGTCAATTCGGCCCCGAACATGCTGCGTTTTGGAGGCACGTGGCCCCCGAAAGCATGAGTTAGGGAAGTTCAGGTTCGGCCGCCGAGTCAAGTTCCCGCCGAACATTTGCATGGATGCGGAGGCACATTCGGCCCCGAGCGTGGCCTGGCCACCCTATATAAGGGGCACTTACCGAAATGGGCGAGCTTTCTCCCATTTTCGGCCACAGCAAGCTTCCGACTTTCCCTTTTGCAACCTAGTGTTTCTTCCTCCAAATCCCCACCATTTTTTTTTAGTTTTAAGTTTGCATTGAAGGTTTTTGAACTTTTGAACAGTTTTGGAGCTTTGGGAACTCAGAGCTCATCTTCTTGGATCTCCGTTTAGGTCGTCTCCCTCTCGATCTTCAGAGGTAAGAGCCGATCTTAAGCTCCTTATGTGTTTTCAATAATTATTCTTGCATGTTGTTATGTGATTGTTTCATGATGTTTTAGGGGGTTTTTGGGGAGTATATTAGAGTTATGTTTATGTATGTTTGGTCCCTCATTGGAGTCCACCTGTGTAGGTTCGGACCCGAGGAACCGAGGACCCCAGCAGTGAGCCAGCTGCTACAGAGTTTGTCAGAGCTAGCCAGAGGTGAGTGGAATAACCTTAAGTTTTAAATAAATGAAATATGAATTTTGAGCATGATCCATGCATCATGAATGCCATGAGATATAATAGGTTGCTTGCATTAGTATTCACGAATATGTTGCATTGCATTTATGATGTTAATGTTGATGTGGATTGGTTATTGGATGATCCTTTAGTCCTCATATGATATGATTGATGTTATGGCATGTTATGGTATGGAAGTCCAGGTTGTACCCATTCTACGTCCCTGGCACGATGTAAGAGAAAGACCAGGTTGTACCCATTCTACGTCCCTGGCACAGTTGGTCCATATGATATGTTATGATAAGGGAAAGACCGGTTGACCCATTCTACGTCCCGGCACAGTTGGACCTATGTAGAGGACTATAGGTGACAATACCATCCGAGATGTGATTTGTTGTGATGTGTTGCATTCCATGAAAGCATAAAAATTTTAATATATTGTTTTATACTATTCTGCTCACTGGGCTTTGTAGCTCACCCCTCTCCCCTAACCCCAGATGTGCAGGTACAGGGTAGATCAGAAGGTTAGCCAGAGTTTTGAAGTATGTCTTATGTATGTAATAGTTAGTATATGGACATGACAATTGATGAAATGTAAAAATATTCAGAATGTTATGTAATGAGGTTATTGAGGATAGAGTTGTGCTTGACCATAATGTATTGTTAATCCCTTTTGTCTATACATGATCTTATGTTATGATGTTTATGTAAACTAACTCAACACAGGCTGTTTTGCCTTTAAGGCATGATGAGATCCCACAGAGGGACTATGTTATGTATATGTTCAGGGTATGCACAGGTTGAGTTAGTTGATGACAGTACGTATGAGGACAAGTTTTAAATTTTTATGTATGATTGTTGATCATGTATGGGATTAAACAGGTTTACAGGTTACATGTCAGGCTTGCTACGGGTCCCGGCGGCCTTAAGTCGACCCGGATCCTAGCGCCGGTAGCGGTCCGATTTTCGGGTCGTTACAGAATGGTATCAGAGCCCTAGGTTCATGTGGTCGGACCTAGAGTGTCGGGCTCATAGATGTTATAGAAGGTCAAGCATAATAGGAAGGTCATGTCCACTAAGATAGGATGTTGAGTCCTGTCTTGCATGATGATGTGAAATGCCATGACTTTATGCATGTGCATTAATGATATGATATACTATGTGATGTATGTGATGAGGGTTCATGTGTGCTCACATGAACCATATGATGCTAATGTTTGTATGTTGTGTACTGTTTTCAGAAAACAGGATGAGAGGAACTCGTCGATCTGCACGGTTGACTGGAGTGCCACCTGAGGATGAGGGCACGAGCGCCCGTCCTCCTACATTGCCTAGGGCAATGTCTTGTAGAGCCAACAGAGAAAGAGTGTCAAGGGACCCTAGAAGGTCTTTTGATGCTAGCAGAAGGGGGACTGATAGAGGAGGAAGTTCTTCAGATGTGAGGGAGGTTATGGAAGAGGATCAGAGGAGGGATGGGAACCTGGATGTGAGCATGCAGGAAGAAGGGACAGGGGAGTCACAGGGAGGCGTTCAGGCCTCGGGGTATGGTTTTCCACCCCATTATCCACCCTTCCCACAGGGTTCAGGGTATCCGATGGGAGGTACATCGGATTACTCCAGCTTTCACCCCTACCCTACCTACATGCCTTATCCACCTTTCTATCCACCCTACACACAGTACCCAGCTTATCCACCCTCACCCTTCTATCCAAACCCGGCAAACCCCACCTCGGGGAATGCTGCACCTCCACCTCCGCCACCTACAGAACCAGCAGCCCCAGTTACTCAACCTCCTAGACCTAGCTCAGTTGATGGGAGCAAGGTAAAGATGACAGACTACCTCAAGTTAGATGCTCCCAAATACAAGTCAGGGGATGACCCCTTTGAGTATCTGAGAGTGGTGAAGACGATAACTGATGAGCTAGGGGCAAGTGACAGTAGGGCCATTCAGATGGCAGGGTTCACTTTAAAGTGCAAGAAGGCACGGGAATGGTTCAAGTGTTATGTGGACCCGAGACTAGACGGTATGACGTGGGAAGAATTTGCGAATGAGTTCGCTGGATGGGCTTTTCCGGACAGTTCTAGAGAACTGAAAATGATTGAATTTGAGCAACTGAGGCAGTCAGAGCACATGAGTGTAGAGGAGTTCACGGATAAATTCTTGGAGCTATTGCCTTTTTCAGGGCAAGCTCTAGATTCAGATACGAAGAAAGCCAAGAAATATGTTATGAAGCTGCATTCCAGGTACTCCTCGTTGGTTCAGTCAGCTGAGAGAGAAAGTTTCCACACTGTGGTGGATATGGCTCGAAGAATGGAGGCAAGTGCTATAGTTGAGGGGTCAGTGAAGCAGTCAGTGACCCAGTCTTCAGGGGTTAAGACCCCAGGCAGAGGAGGACCAGGGTTCTCTTCTCAGAGTTCAGGCAAGAAGAGGTGGGATAACACCACCAGGAAGTCGAAGAAGAATAAGTTTTGGAACAAGTTGAAATCCGGTTTGGGATTCGGCGGTGGCTCGAGCTCAGGCTCAGATGGTACAGAATGTCAGAGATGTGGAAGACCGCACAGGGGAGTGTGTCGAGCTGGGACTAACACATGTTTCAGATGTGGACAGGAGGGACACATGGCTCGGGATTGTCCTAGAGCACCTTTTATGGGCCAGCCCCAGCAGACAGCTTCTGGTAGTGTGGCACAGCCAGCAGTTCCAGCCACAACTCAGGGCAGTGGCAGAGGTAGAGGGAGAGGGGCAGCCTCTTCTTCTGGTTCCCGAGGTGAAGGTCCATCAGCTCCAGCCAGGATCTTCACCATGACACAGCAGGAGGCTAACACATCCAACACCGTGGTGTCAGGTAATCTCGTCATTGGGTGTTCTGATGTGTATGCATTAATGGACCCGGGTGCATCTCATTCATTTATTGCTCCGAGAGCCGTTGAGAGGTTGGGTCTGATAGTCTCTGGGTTAGAGTGTCCCCTATGGGTCAGTGGACCCAAGTGTGACCCGTCAGTGGCAGTGTCAGTCTGCCAGTACAGTCCAGTTTTTGTTGAGGGAAGATGCCTCTCCGCCGACCTTGTGGTTCTAGATTTGACAGACTTTGACGTCATTCTAGGGATGGATTGGCTATCTACCCATGGTGCTACCTTGGACTGCAGGGACAAGGTAGTCAAGTTCAGAGATCAGGACGGGTCAGAGGTCGTCTTCAGAGGAGACAAGAGGGGTACACCTAGAGGTCTGATATCAGCTCTTCAGGCTCGTAGGTTGCTTAGGAAGGGATGTCAGGGGTACTTAGCTCATGTGAGAGAGCTAGACAGTCAGGTCAGGGAGCCAGCCTCGGTGCCAGTTGTCAGAGAGTTTCAGGATGTCTTTCCTGATGAACTTCCAGGTTTACCACCTGCTAGGGAGATAGAGTTCGAGATAGAGTTGGTACCTGGAGCTAGACCGATCTCTATCCCTCCCTACAGGATGGCCCCAGCAGAGTTAAAGGAGTTAAAAGAGCAATTGCAGGAGCTGGTAGAAAAGGGTTTCATCCGACAGAGTACCTCACCTTGGGGTGCTCCGGTCTTGTTTGTGAGGAAGAAGGATGGATCCCTTAGACTTTGTATCGACTACAGGCAGTTGAACAAAGTCACTACCAAGAATAGGTACCCATTGCCAAGGATCGATGATCTATTCGACCAGCTAGCCGGAGCAGGTTGTTTCTCCAAAATAGATCTAAGATCGGGGTACCATCAGCTAAGGATAAGGGATGAGGATGTGCCGAAGACAGCCTTCAGGACCAGATATGGGCATTTTGAGTTCCTTGTAATGCCGTTCGGGTTAACCAACGCCCCTGCAGCATTCATGGATCTCATGAACAGAGTATTTAATCAATACCTGGATCACTTTGTTATTGTCTTCATAGATGATATCTTAGTGTATTCCAGAAATGCAGAGGAGCATGCCCATCATCTGCGGTTGGTCTTGCAGACTTTGAGGGAACATGGCCTGTATGCCAAGTTCTCTAAATGTGAGTTCTGGCTGAGGAGCATTTCGTTCTTGGGGCATGTAGTGTCAGAGAATGGGATTGAGGTGGACCCCAAGAAGACAGAAACTGTGGCTAACTGGCCTAGACCCACATCAGTGACAGAGATTAGAAGTTTCTTGGGTTTAGCAGGTTACTACAGGAGGTTCGTTCAGGACTTCTCTAAGATAGCAGCTCCTCTGACCGGGTTAACTAGGAAAATCAGAGGTTTGTGTGGACCGACCAGTGCGAAGAGAGTTTCGAAGAGCTTAAGAAGAGGTTGACTTCAGCACCAGTGTTAGCTCTGCCATCTAGTGGAGAGGACTTTACAGTCTTTTGTGATGCGTCCCGTGTGGGACTGGGTTGTGTACTGATGCAGAATGAGAAGGTGATTGCTTATGCTTCTAGGCAGCTGAAGAAGCATGAGTTGAATTACCCCACACACGACCTTGAGATGGCAGCAGTAATCTTTGCACTCAAGATGTGGAGGCATTACCTCTATGGAGTGAAATGTGAGATCTTTACAGATCATAAGAGCCTGCAGTACATCTTGAGTCAGAGGGATTTGAATTTGAGACAGAGGAGATGGGTGGAGCTGCTGAGTGACTATGATTGCAAGATTCAGTACCATCCGGGTAAGGCGAATGTTGTGGCAGACGCCTTAAGCCGGAAATCACTCGGTAGTTTATCCCACATATCGGCAGAGAGGAGGCCAGTGGTGAAGGAGTTCTATAAGCTTATTGAGGAAGGTCTACAGATGGAGTTATCTGGTACAGGTGCCTTGGTGGCCCAGATGAGAGTGGCACCCGTGTTTCTAGAGCAGGTGGCTCAGAAACAGCATGAGGACCCGGAGTTAGTAAAGATTGCCAGGACTGTTCAGTCAGGCAATGATAACGAGTATAGATTCGACAGTAAGGGGATCCTCCGCTATGGGAGCAGACTATGTGTACCAGGTGACATTGGGCTAAAAGGAGACATTATGAGAGAAGCTCATAATGCGAGATACAGCATTCACCCCGGAGCCACCAAGATGTATCAAGATTTGAAGAAAGTTTATTGGTGGCCAGCGATGAAGAAAGAAGTGGCACAGTTTGTGTCCGCCTGCAAAGTGTGTCAGAGGGTGAAGCTGGAACATCAGAAGCCCGCTGGAATGCTTAACCCGCTACCTATTCCAGAGTGGAAATGGGAGAATATAGCTATGGACTTCGTAGTGGGGTTACCGGCGACGTCCAACAGATTGGACTCCATATGGGTGATTGTGGACAGACTCACCAAATCTGCTCACTTCATCCCTGTCAGGAGTGGCTACTCTGTGGACAAGTTGGCGCAGGTATATGTGGATGAGATCGTCAGGTTGCATGGGGTTCCTGTTTTGATAGTGTCAGATAGAGGGCCCCAGTTCACCTCCAGGTTTTGGCGGAGTCTGCAGAATGCCATGGGTACTAGGTTGGATTTCAGTACTGCCTTCCACCCCCAGACCGACGGACAGTCAGAAAGGACCATCCAGACTATCGAGGATATGCTCAGAATGTGTGTGCTGGACTTTGGCGGTTCTTGGAGGCAGCATCTACCTTTGGTGGAGTTTGCCTACAACAACAGCCATCATGCTAGCATCGGGATGGCTCCATATGAAGCTTTATATGGGAGGAAGTGCAGGTCACCTGTTTGCTGGGAGGAAGTAGGAGAAAAGGCCTTGGCAGGGCCTGAGTTAGTAGAGATCACCAGCAGGGTGGTACCCATAATCAGAGAAAGAATCAAGACTGCTGCAAGCAGACAGAAGAGCTATGCAGACGTCCGCAGAAGACAGTTAGAGTTTCAGGAGGGGGATCGGGTATTGCTCAAGGTGTCTCCAATGAAGGGAGTGGTTCGCTTCGGGAAGAAAGGTAAACTAGCCCCACGATACATCGGACCCTTTGAAATCTTGCAAAAGATTGGGAATGTGTCGTACAAGCTGGATTTACCTGCTTCAATGGCGAGAATCCATCCGGTTTTCCATGTTTCAATGTTGAGGAAGTTTGTGTCAGATCCGAGCAAGGTTCTTAGTGAGCCTGATGTGGAGGTCCAAGAGGATCTCACCTATGTTGAACAGCCAGTGCGGATCATAGACACCCAGATTAGAAAGTTAAGAAACAAGGAAATCCCGATGGTGAAAGTCCTATGGAACCACCACAACTTGGAAGAATGCACTTGGGAGACACGGGAGTCTATGCTCCAGCAGTACCCTCATCTCTTTTAAGGTTAGTCTCTATGTGTTTTGTATGTATGTTATGTTGTTTGTTATGCTATGTACTAGTCGAGGAACATTCGGGGACGAATGTTCTTAAGGGGGGGAGAATGTAATACCCGGCTAGACTCCGGTATCGGAATCCCTACCGTCCGGTGGGATCTCGAACGTCGGAAATCTCTAGAAGGGTAAGAACATGTTTTATAAAATGTTTTCATGTATTTTAATGTTTTAAGTATAAAAGAAAATGAGTTTTTACATGAGAATAGCATTGGAGGAAAACCCAGGTTCGGCCGCCGAAAGTCAAGTTCGGCCGCCGAACATGCATGCGTTTTGGAGGCACGTTAGGCCCCCGAAAGCATGAGTTAGGGAAGTTCAGGTTCGGCCGCCGAAAGTCAAGTTCGGCCGCCGAACATTTGCATGGATGCGGAGGCACATTCGGCCCCCGAGCGTGGCCTGGCCAGCCACTATATAAGGGGCACTTAGCCGAAATGGGCGAGCTTTCTCCCATTTTCGGCCACAGCAAGCTTCCGACTTTCCCTTTTGCAAACCTAGTGTTCTTCCTCCAAATCCCCACCATTTTTTTTTAGTTTTAAGTTTGCATTGAAGGTTTTGAACTTTTGAAACAAGTTTTGGAGCTTTGGGAACTCAGGAGCTCATCTTCTTGGATCTCCAAGTTTAGGTCGTCTCCCTCTCGATCTTCAAGAGGTAAGAGCCGATCTTAAGCTCCTTATGTGTTTTCAATAAGTTTTATGCTAGATCGATGGGTAGAAATGCATGTTAGGTTATATGTGGAGTTATGGGATTGTTTCATGATGTTTTAGGGGGTTTTTGGGGAGTATATTAGAGTTATGTTCATGTATGTTTGGTCCCTCATTGGAGTCCACCTGTGTAGGTTCGGACCCGAGGAACCGAGGACCCCAGCAGTGAGCCAGCTGCTACAGAGTTTGTCAGAGCTAGCCAGAGGTGAGTGGAATAAACCTTAAGTTTTAAATAAATGAAATATGAATTTTGAGCATGATCCATGCATCATGAATGCCATGAGATATAATAGGTTGCTTGCATTAGTATTCACGAATATGTTGCATTGCATTTATGATGTTAATGTTGATGTGGATTGGTTATTGGATGATCCTTTAGTCCTCATATGATATGATTGATGTTATGGCATGTTATGGTATGGAAGTCCAGGTTGTACCCATTCTACGTCCCTGGCACGATGTAAGAGAAAGACCAGGTTGTACCCATTCTACGTCCCTGGCACAGTTGGTCCATATGATATGTTATGATAAGGGAAAGACCGGTTGACCCATTCTACGTCCCGGCACAGTTGGACCTATGTAGAGGACTATAGGTGACAATACCATCCGAGATGTGATTTGTTGTGATGTGTTGCATTCCATGAAAGCATAAAAATTTTAATATATTGTTTTATACTATTCTGCTCACTGGGCTTTGTAGCTCACCCCTCTCCCCTAACCCCAGATGTGCAGGTACAGGGTAGATCAGAAGGTTAGCCAGAGTTTTGAAGTATGTCTTATGTATGTAATAGTTAGTATGTGGACATGACAATTGATGAAATGTAAAAATATTCAGAATGTTATGTAATGAGGTTATTGAGGATAGAGTTGTGCTTGACCATAATGTATTGTTAATCCCTTTTGTCTATACATGATCTTATGTTATGATGTTTATGTAAACTAACTCAACACAGGCTGTTTTGCCTTTAAGGCATGATGAGATCCCACAGAGGGACTATGTTATGTATATGTTCAGGGTATGCACAGGTTGAGTTAGTTGATGACAGTACGTATGAGGACAAGTTTTAAATTTTTATGTATGATTGTTGATCATGTATGGGATTAAACAGGTTTACAGGTTACATGTCAGGCTTGCTACGGGTCCCGGCGGCCTTAAGTCGACCCGGATCCTAGCGCCGGTAGCGGTCCGATTTTCGGGTCGTTACAGAATGGTATCAGAGCCCTAGGTTCATATGGTCGGACCTAGAGTGTCGGGCTCATAGATGTTATAGAAGGTCAAGCATAATAGGAAGGTCATGTCCACTAAGATAGGATGTTGAGTCCTGTCTTGCATGATGATGTGAAATGCCATGACTTTATGCATGTGCATTAATGATATGATATACTATGTGATGTATGTGATGAGGGTTCATGTGTGCTCACATGAACCATATGATGCTAATGTTTGTATGTTGTGTACTGTTTTCAGAAAACAGGATGAGAGGAACTCGTCGATCTGCACGGTTGACTGGAGTGCCACCTGAGGATGAGGGCACGAGCGCCCGTCCTCCTACATTGCCTAGGGCAATGTCTTGTAGAGCCAACAGAGAAAGAGTGTCAAGGGACCCTAGAAGGTCTTTTGATGCTAGCAGAAGGGGGACTGATAGAGGAGGAAGTTCTTCAGATGTGAGGGAGGTTATGGAAGAGGATCAGAGGAGGGATGGGAACCTGGATGTGAGCATGCAGGAAGAAGGGACAGGGGAGTCACAGGGAGGCGTTCAGGCCTCGGGGTATGGTTTTCCACCCCATTATCCACCCTTCCCACAGGGTTCAGGGTATCCGATGGGAGGTACATCGGATTACTCCAGCTTTCACCCCTACCCTACCTACATGCCTTATCCACCTTTCTATCCACCCTACACACAGTACCCAGCTTATCCACCCTCACCCTTCTATCCAAACCCGGCAAACCCCACCTCGGGGAATGCTGCACCTCCACCTCCGCCACCTACAGAACCAGCAGCCCCAGTTACTCAACCTCCTAGACCTAGCTCAGTTGATGGGAGCAAGGTAAAGATGACAGACTACCTCAAGTTAGATGCTCCCAAATACAAGTCAGGGGATGACCCCTTTGAGTATCTGAGAGTGGTGAAGACGATAACTGATGAGCTAGGGGCAAGTGACAGTAGGGCCATTCAGATGGCAGGGTTCACTTTAAAGTGCAAGAAGGCACGGGAATGGTTCAAGTGTTATGTGGACCCGAGACTAGACGGTATGACGTGGGAAGAATTTGCGAATGAGTTCGCTGGATGGGCTTTTCCGGACAGTTCTAGAGAACTGAAAATGATTGAATTTGAGCAACTGAGGCAGTCAGAGCACATGAGTGTAGAGGAGTTCACGGATAAATTCTTGGAGCTATTGCCTTTTTCAGGGCAAGCTCTAGATTCAGATACGAAGAAAGCCAAGAAATATGTTATGAAGCTGCATTCCAGGTACTCCTCGTTGGTTCAGTCAGCTGAGAGAGAAAGTTTCCACACTGTGGTGGATATGGCTCGAAGAATGGAGGCAAGTGCTATAGTTGAGGGGTCAGTGAAGCAGTCAGTGACCCAGTCTTCAGGGGTTAAGACCCCAGGCAGAGGAGGACCAGGGTTCTCTTCTCAGAGTTCAGGCAAGAAGAGGTGGGATAACACCACCAGGAAGTCGAAGAAGAATAAGTTTTGGAACAAGTTGAAATCCGGTTTGGGATTCGGCGGTGGCTCGAGCTCAGGCTCAGATGGTACAGAATGTCAGAGATGTGGAAGACCGCACAGGGGAGTGTCTCGAGCTGGGACTAACACATGTTTCAGATGTGGACAGGAGGGACACATGGCTCGGGATTGTCCTAGAGCACCTTTTATGGGCCAGCCCCAGCAGACAGCTTCTGGTAGTGTGGCACAGCCAGCAGTTCCAGCCACAACTCAGGGCAGTGGCAGAGGTAGAGGGAGAGGGGCAGCCTCTTCTTCTGGTTCCCGAGGTGAAGGTCCATCAGCTCCAGCCAGGATCTTCACCATGACACAGCAGGAGGCTAACACATCCAACACCGTGGTGTCAGGTAATCTCGTCATTGGGTGTTCTGATGTGTATGCATTAATGGACCCGGGTGCATCTCATTCATTTATTGCTCCGAGAGCCGTTGAGAGGTTGGGTCTGATAGTCTCTGGGTTAGAGTGTCCCCTATGGGTCAGTGGACCCAAGTGTGACCCGTCAGTGGCAGTGTCAGTCTGCCAGTACAGTCCAGTTTTTGTTGAGGGAAGATGCCTCTCCGCCGACCTTGTGGTTCTAGATTTGACAGACTTTGACGTCATTCTAGGGATGGATTGGCTATCTACCCATGGTGCTACCTTGGACTGCAGGGACAAGGTAGTCAAGTTCAGAGATCAGGACGGGTCAGAGGTCGTCTTCAGAGGAGACAAGAGGGGTACACCTAGAGGTCTGATATCAGCTCTTCAGGCTCGTAGGTTGCTTAGGAAGGGATGTCAGGGGTACTTAGCTCATGTGAGAGAGCTAGACAGTCAGGTCAGGGAGCCGGCCTCGGTGCCAGTTGTCAGAGAGTTTCAGGATGTCTTTCCTGATGAACTTCCAGGTTTACCACCTGCTAGGGAGATAGAGTTCGAGATAGAGTTGGTACCTGGAGCTAGACCGATCTCTATCCCTCCCTACAGGATGGCCCCAGCAGAGTTAAAGGAGTTAAAAGAGCAATTGCAGGAGCTGGTAGAAAAGGGTTTCATCCGACAGAGTACCTCACCTTGGGGTGCTCCGGTCTTGTTTGTGAGGAAGAAGGATGGATCCCTTAGACTTTGTATCGACTACAGGCAGTTGAACAAAGTCACTACCAAGAATAGGTACCCATTGCCAAGGATCGATGATCTATTCGACCAGCTAGCCGGAGCAGGTTGTTTCTCCAAAATAGATCTAAGATCGGGGTACCATCAGCTAAGGATAAGGGATGAGGATGTGCCGAAGACAGCCTTCAGGACCAGATATGGGCATTTTGAGTTCCTTGTAATGCCGTTCGGGTTAACCAACGCCCCTGCAGCATTCATGGATCTCATGAACAGAGTATTTAATCAATACCTGGATCACTTTGTTATTGTCTTCATAGATGATATCTTAGTGTATTCCAGAAATGCAGAGGAGCATGCCCATCATCTGCGGTTGGTCTTGCAGACTTTGAGGGAACATGGCCTGTATGCCAAGTTCTCTAAATGTGAGTTCTGGCTGAGGAGCATTTCGTTCTTGGGGCATGTAGTGTCAGAGAATGGGATTGAGGTGGACCCCAAGAAGACAGAAACTGTGGCTAACTGGCCTAGACCCACATCAGTGACAGAGATTAGAAGTTTCTTGGGTTTAGCAGGTTACTACAGGAGGTTCGTTCAGGACTTCTCTAAGATAGCAGCTCCTCTGACCGGGTTAACTAGGAAAAATCAGAGGTTTGTGTGGACCGACCAGTGCGAAGAGAGTTTTGAAGAGCTTAAGAAGAGGTTGACTTCAGCACCAGTGTTAGCTCTGCCATCTAGTGGAGAGGACTTTACAGTCTTTTGTGATGCGTCCCGTGTGGGACTGGGTTGTGTACTGATGCAGAATGAGAAGGTGATTGCTTATGCTTCTAGGCAGCTGAAGAAGCATGAGTTGAATTACCCCACACACGACCTTGAGATGGCAGCAGTAATCTTTGCACTCAAGATGTGGAGGCATTACCTCTATGGAGTGAAATGTGAGATCTTTACAGATCATAAGAGCCTGCAGTACATCTTGAGTCAGAGGGATTTGAATTTGAGACAGAGGAGATGGGTGGAGCTGCTGAGTGACTATGATTGCAAGATTCAGTACCATCCGGGTAAGGCGAATGTTGTGGCAGACGCCTTAAGCCGGAAATCACTCGGTAGTTTATCCCACATATCGGCAGAGAGGAGGCCAGTGGTGAAGGAGTTCTATAAGCTTATTGAGGAAGGTCTACAGATGGAGTTATCTGGTACAGGTGCCTTGGTGGCCCAGATGAGAGTGGCACCCGTGTTTCTAGAGCAGGTGGCTCAGAAACAGCATGAGGACCCGGAGTTAGTAAAGATTGCCAGGACTGTTCAGTCAGGCAATGATAACGAGTATAGATTCGACAGTAAGGGGATCCTCCGCTATGGGAGCAGACTATGTGTACCAGGTGACATTGGGCTAAAAGGAGACATTATGAGAGAAGCTCATAATGCGAGATACAGCATTCACCCCGGAGCCACCAAGATGTATCAAGATTTGAAGAAAGTTTATTGGTGGCCAGCGATGAAGAAAGAAGTGGCACAGTTTGTGTCCGCCTGCAAAGTGTGTCAGAGGGTGAAGCTGGAACATCAGAAGCCCGCTGGAATGCTTAACCCGCTACCTATTCCAGAGTGGAAATGGGAGAATATAGCTATGGACTTCGTAGTGGGGTTACCGGCGACGTCCAACAGATTGGACTCCATATGGGTGATTGTGGACAGACTCACCAAATCTGCTCACTTCATCCCTGTCAGGAGTGGCTACTCTGTGGACAAGTTGGCGCAGGTATATGTGGATGAGATCGTCAGGTTGCATGGGGTTCCTGTTTTGATAGTGTCAGATAGAGGGCCCCAGTTCACCTCCAGGTTTTGGCGGAGTCTGCAGAATGCCATGGGTACTAGGTTGGATTTCAGTACTGCCTTCCACCCCTAGACCGACGGACAGTCAGAAAGGACCATCCAGACTATCGAGGATATGCTCAGAATGTGTGTGCTGGACTTTGGCGGTTCTTGGAGGCAGCATCTACCTTTGGTGGAGTTTGCCTACAACAACAGCCATCATGCTAGCATCGGGATGGCTCCATATGAAGCTTTATATGGGAGGAAGTGCAGGTCACCTGTTTGCTGGGAGGAAGTAGGAGAAAAGGCCTTGGCAGGGCCTGAGTTAGTAGAGATCACCAGCAGGGTGGTACCCATAATCAGAGAAAGAATCAAGACTGCTGCAAGCAGACAGAAGAGCTATGCAGACGTCCGCAGAAGACAGTTAGAGTTTCAGGAGGGGGATCGGGTATTGCTCAAGGTGTCTCCAATGAAGGGAGTGGTTCGCTTCGGGAAGAAAGGTAAACTAGCCCCACGATACATCGGACCCTTTGAAATCTTGCCAAAGATTGGGAATGTGTCGTACAAGCTGGATTTACCTGCTTCAATGGCGAGAATCCATCCGGTTTTTCATGTTTCAATGTTGAGGAAGTTTGTGTCAGATCCGAGCAAGGTTCTTAGTGAGCCTGATGTGGAGGTCCAAGAGGATCTCACCTATGTTGAACAGCCAGTGCGGATCATAGACACCCAGATTAGAAAGTTAAGAAACAAGGAAATCCCGATGGTGAAAGTCCTATGGAACCACCACAACTTGGAAGAATGCACTTGGGAGACACGGGAGTCTATGCTCCAGCAGTACCCTCATCTCTTTTAAGGTTAGTCTCTATGTGTTTTGTATGTATGTTATGTTGTTTGTTATGCTATGTACTAGTCGAGGAACATTCGGGGACGAATGTTCTTAAGGGGGGGAGAATGTAATACCCGGCTAGACTCCGGTATCGGAATCCCTACCGTCCGGTGGGATCTCGAACGTCGGAAATCTCTAGAAGGGTAAGAACATGTTTTATAAAATGTTTTCATGTATTTTAATGTTTTAAGTATAAAAGAAAATGAGTTTTTACATGAGAATAGCATTGGAGGAAAACCCAGGTTCGGCCGCCGAAAGTCAAGTTCGGCCGCCGAACATGCATGCGTTTTGGAGGCACGTTAGGCCCCCGAAAGCATGAGTTAGGGAAGTTCAGGTTCGGCCGCCGAAAGTCAAGTTCGGCCGCCGAACATTTGCATGGATGCGGAGGCACATTCGGCCCCCGAGCGTGGCCTGGCCAGCCACTATATAAGGGGCACTTAGCCGAAATGGGCGAGCTTTCTCCCATTTTCGGCCACAGCAAGCTTCCGACTTTCCCTTTTGCAAACCTAGTGTTCTTCCTCCAAATCCCCACCATTTTTTTTTAGTTTTAAGTTTGCATTGAAGGTTTTGAACTTTTGAAACAAGTTTTGGAGCTTTGGGAACTCAGGAGCTCATCTTCTTGGATCTCCAAGTTTAGGTCGTCTCCCTCTCGATCTTCAAGAGGTAAGAGCCGATCTTAAGCTCCTTATGTGTTTTCAATAAGTTTTATGCTAGATCGATGGGTAGAAATGCATGTTAGGTTATATGTGGAGTTATGGGATTGTTTCATGATGTTTTAGGGGGTTTTTGGGGAGTATATTAGAGTTATGTTCATGTATGTTTGGTCCCTCATTGGAGTCCACCTGTGTAGGTTCGGACCCGAGGAACCGAGGACCCCAGCAGTGAGCCAGCTGCTACAGAGTTTGTCAGAGCTAGCCAGAGGTGAGTGGAATAAACCTTAAGTTTTAAATAAATGAAATATGAATTTTGAGCATGATCCATGCATCATGAATGCCATGAGATATAATAGGTTGCTTGCATTAGTATTCACGAATATGTTGCATTGCATTTATGATGTTAATGTTGATGTGGATTGGTTATTGGATGATCCTTTAGTCCTCATATGATATGATTGATGTTATGGCATGTTATGGTATGGAAGTCCAGGTTGTACCCATTCTACGTCCCTGGCACGATGTAAGAGAAAGACCAGGTTGTACCCATTCTACGTCCCTGGCACAGTTGGTCCATATGATATGTTATGATAAGGGAAAGACCGGTTGACCCATTCTACGTCCCGGCACAGTTGGACCTATGTAGAGGACTATAGGTGACAATACCATCCGAGATGTGATTTGTTGTGATGTGTTGCATTCCATGAAAGCATAAAAATTTTAATATATTGTTTTATACTATTCTGCTCACTGGGCTTTGTAGCTCACCCCTCTCCCCTAACCCCAGATGTGCAGGTACAGGGTAGATCAGAAGGTTAGCCAGAGTTTTGAAGTATGTCTTATGTATGTAATAGTTAGTATGTGGACATGACAATTGATGAAATGTAAAAATATTCAGAATGTTATGTAATGAGGTTATTGAGGATAGAGTTGTGCTTGACCATAATGTATTGTTAATCCCTTTTGTCTATACATGATCTTATGTTATGATGTTTATGTAAACTAACTCAACACAGGCTGTTTTGCCTTTAAGGCATGATGAGATCCCACAGAGGGACTATGTTATGTATATGTTCAGGGTATGCACAGGTTGAGTTAGTTGATGACAGTACGTATGAGGACAAGTTTTAAATTTTTATGTATGATTGTTGATCATGTATGGGATTAAACAGGTTTACAGGTTACATGTCAGGCTTGCTACGGGTCCCGGCGGCCTTAAGTCGACCCGGATCCTAGCGCCGGTAGCGGTCCGATTTTCGGGTCGTTACAATTTACAAACAACCCCAATTGTATAATTTATTTTTGTGGACAGTGATTTGGGACCATTACTCTTCCATTAGTTTTAGCCGTCTTTTCAAATACTATAATAGAGATTGGATTTTTCTTTTTCTAAAATTTAGAGGATTGTGTGATCAACATCGATGTAATAAGGGGGAGAAAGTGAATGAATATGTACGACGACTTTACTTAGAGTTCCACTATTCTATGAGCTCATTTAGCTTGAATTTGAAATAGTGGGTATAAGGAGGGGAATGTATTTAGCATATGATGCGAAACCCATAATTTATATCTACATCAATTGATAAAAGAAGCTCAACTGTTTGCGGGTATTTATATTTTAATTTTAATTTTTTAATTTTTATTTAATTGACTCAATTTTTATGTTTTTGTATAATTTTAGTCAACGTAAAAATTTCTAACTTTGATAATTTATGTGGCAATTTAATAATCTAACTAGCATGTCATGTGTATTATTATTATTATTTTTATATATATTAATGACCAACTGAATGAAAAAGACCCAATGTTTATATTATTTTACGCTTTAATCCAAAAGTTGAAATTTTAGTTTAATTGGCCCAATTTTTACATTTGAGTGTAATTTTAGTCAATTTTCAAAAATTAAAATATAAGAGTTCAAATAAAATATTAAATATAATATTTTATTATTTTTTAAATTTAAACTAATTCTATATATAAAAATAATATTAACCCGTACTTAATTATACTTAAATGATATATTTAATTCTAAAAATAATAATAATTTAACTGTTATCAACACTTTCAATAATAAATAGATTTTGTTATGTATTAATAATTATGAAGATTTTATAATAGATATATTATTTTTAATTATTTTGTATACATTATTATTTTGGATTAAATAATATGTCAGTTATAAAATATTTATAATTATTATTGTAAAATAAAATTTATTATTGTTGAAAATGTCAACTACATATTTAACAATTATATTGTTTATCTTTAATTTTGATTTTGAAAAGTGGTCAAAATTATATTCAAACATAAACTTTGGGTCAATTTATCCAAAATTTATAATACAAACAAGGAAATAATGCGATACTTCAAAAATTTAAAATAGAAAATACCAAATCATGATAAATCAAGTTAGTATGGCTCAATTCAAGGCTTACGAGATGAGAAATATATTTGGAAAGCATGGGAGAATAAGAAAACAAGTCACACTCTCTTCAATACATGCGAAATAAAATTAGGGTTTGAAGACTATAAAAACACCCTTAAGGTGGCAGCCACAGGAAGCCAATGAATAAAAGATAATATTATGAACAATGTTTCGGTTCTTCTCAATTATTTAGCAACTTATCTAGGTTTAATCTTGTGGCATTCTAATATGGATTTTCTCCATACTTAGTTAACTTATCAAGAATTTCTTGTGGCGTTCTCGAAGTTGGAATTGCTGGATTATCTATGTTTCTAATCACATTGGTTGGTTAGGGGTGTAGTAGAATAACCTTCGCTCTATTATTTATATTTCTAATCACATTGGTTGGTTAGGGGTGTAATATAGCAACCTTCTAGAAGATATATTTGCTTTGTTTCTTTGTCAAATTGTGTGACGGGATTTTTAATCATATATTGATCTTGGATTCCGCATCAGTTGGTATTAGAGCACAGTGATAGATATGGATCTCCTCCATGCTTAGTTAACTTATCAATAATTTCTTATGGCGTTTTCGAAACTGGAATCGCTTTATTATTTATATTTCTAATCACATTAGTTGGTTAAGAGTGTGGTAGAGCAACCTTCGCTCCATTATCTACGTTTCTAATCACATTCGTTGGTTAGGGGTGTAGTAGAGCGACATTCTGGAAGATATCTTTGCTTTGTTCTTTGTCAAATTGTGTGACATGGTTTTTGATCACATGTTAATCCTGGGTTCCGCATTAGTTGGTATCAGAATACGGTGCTAGATAAATTCCTATTTATTTATATTTATTTGTTTTGTAAGTTTTTTTTATTTTTTTTATCTTATTAATTTGTTATTTCGGTTTATACTATAGTTTCTCCTAAAAAAAACAAAGAAAAATTTTTTTATTTCAGTGGTGTGAGATTTTTTTTTTTTTTTTTAAAGTGAGAGATAAAAAAAAAAGAGTAAAAAAAAATCATTTCAATTGTTTGATTTAAAAAAAAAAAGAAAAAAGAAAAAAAAAAAAAGGAAAGATGTCAAAGTTTAGTGCTTTATTCGCAAAGTGTTATACTAAATTTAAAGAAAGGAGAGATAGTCAAAGTTTAGTGCATTCACATGTATTCGCAAAGTTTAGTGCTTTATTCGCAAAGTGTAGTGCTTTATTCGCAAAGTGTTATTCACAAATCATTTCAATTGTTCGATTCTTTTTTTGTCATTATGGTTGAAGATTCGAGAATGAATATTTTCAAAGAATGAGAGAATGATACAAGTAGGAAATAATGTGGTACTTTAAAGATTTAAAGTGGAAAACACCAAATCATGACAAATTAAGTTACTATCGTTCAATTCAAGGGTTACGAGATGAGAAATATGTTTGGAAAGTATGGGAGAATAAGAAAACAAGCCACACTCTCTTCAATGCATGTGAATGCGCAACACAATTTTAGATCGCGTAATGCATGTATGACCAAATTGCATTAAGGCCAATTTTGTTATTTTGGTATTTTAGTATTTTGTGGGATTTGTTTTAAATTAATTTGGCCTATATTAGAAACCAAATTCGTGCAGCCCATTTAGGAAGGAGATTTCTTCAAAATAATTTAGGAAAATGATCTTTAATGTAATCCAGGTTTGACTATTTGACTAGATACCCTTCTTATTTTGTAATTACACCTTCCTAAAATAGAATTAGGATTTGAAAACTATAAAAATACCCTTAAGGTGGCAGCCACAGGAAGCCAATGAATAAAAGATAATGTTTTGAACAATATTTCGGTTCTTTTCCATTATTTAACAACTTATCAAGGTTTAACCTTGTGGCGTTCTAATATGGATCTCCTTTACAGGTGTAATCGAATTGAGCCGAACCGAGTTTTGTAAAGTTCAGACTCATTTATTAAAAAAATTTATAAGCTCGAGTTAGACTCGAACTCTAATATTAAGCTCGAGCTCAACTAAAAAATTAAATACTATAATTGAGCTCAATTCGAGCTTGACTGTGAAAAACTCGTTTAAACTAATAATGAACCTAATTGAAACTTGAGTTTGAAAACTCGATTAAAAAGCTCGTTTAAACTAATAACGAGTCTAATTCATACTCTAGCCCGAAAACTCGTTAATAAAACTTAATTAATTTAAATTTTTAAATATTAAAATTTTAAACAAAAAGATCAAAAAGAGACTTTAATAAAATTAAATATAATTTAATTAAAGTCTACTATAACCAAATCCTTAATTTAAAATATAATAGAAAGTGAAAATTTTCTTTTACGGAGGAGTTTTATTCCTCCATCTCTATAAGTTTTCAATATGGTATAGGAGATATTGTTTCGGTAACTTTCAATATCTCATATGTATAGGAGATATTGTTTCGGTAACTTTCAATATCTCATATGTAAACTAACGCATAGTGATTTTACGAAAGGTGGTTTGTCGCCATTGACAATAAATGATTAATTTTTTTTCTTTTTTATTTTTTAGATTTTAATATTTAAATGTTTTATTTTTTTATTATTTAGGTTTTAATATTTAAATATTTATTTATTTATTTATAACATCAAATAATATTTATTATTTAAATACTAATTATAAACTTCTAATTAATTATATAAAATATATTTAATATAATATTAACGATATAATACTAAATTTAATAATTATTTATTTAAATATTTATATTACATAAAAAATTAATTGAAATATATATAATAAATATATAAATCTATAAACAGTTGATAGAGAGAAGGAATTTCTTTTTAAATTATATAGCTTTTTTTAAATTACATAATTTTAATTAAATATGTATAATTTTATTATTAGTATTAATAGATATTTTTATATAAAATTTATTAATATATTATAATTTATATTAAATTATTTTATTGTATAAAAAATACTATATATATAATATAAATATAAAATATTACATAAAATAAATATATTAATATAAGTATAATCAATTTAAATTATATAATTATATATATATATTATACTCAAATTTTATCAATAGAATCATATTAATTTACATTTAGATTATATAAAAATTTCAATTTATAAAATTAAGTGAATAATATTAAGTAGGAAAATACTCATATAAATACATATATAAACACATAAAAGTAATAATAATAACAATAGTTTCTTAAGAGATTTAATAGTTTAAAAAGAGTATCTACACATAAAAATAAATATATAAATTAATAATACAGTTATATAATTAAGGGATAAAAATATAAAAATTAACAATATATATAGTAAATAGATTAAGTGGTAGCATCTTAACGAGCCTGCTCGACGAGAATATTAACTAGTTTGTTTGCGAGTCTCTTAACGAGTATGTTCACGAGTATCTTAACAAGCCTGTTTACGAGTATCTTAATGAGTCTGTTCACGAGTCTTTTAATGAGTCTGTTTGCGAGCTTCTTAACGAGCCCGTTCACGAGCCTCTTAACGAGTCAGCTCACGAATCTTAACGAGCCGAATATTACGGAGCTCAAATTAAGCTCGAGCTTGGCTCATTTAGAAATCGAGTCGAACCTGATCGAACTTTTATCGAACCGAGCCTTGAATAGCTCACGAATAGTTTGGTTCATTTACAGGCCTAATATCCTCCATGCTTAGTTAACTTATCAAAAATTTCTTGTAGTGTTCTCGAAGCTGGAATCGCTTGATTATTTATGTTTCTAATCACATTGGTTGGTTATGAGTGTAGTAGAGCAACCTTCTGGAAGATATCTTTGTCTTGTTTTTTGTCAAGTTGTGTGACGAGGTTTTTAATCATATGTTGATCCTGGGTTCCACATCAATTTAAACGTTTGAATTAAAATGTAAAATAATATAAATATTAAGCCATTTTTAGTAAATTGACCAATTAAAAAATAATTATAATAATAAACGTAGTATGCCAGCTAGACAATCAAATTGCCACATAGATTACCAAATTTAAAAATTTATAGATCGACTAAAATTGCACCAAAATGCAAAGGTTTAGCCAATTAAACTAAAATTAAAATATTTGAATTAAAATATAAATATGTGCAAAAGTTGAACCCTTTTGGGTCAATTGGCCTATGCATATTATAAAGATAATCCCAAAAACTGTATTATTAATTTATAAAAATAAATATATAAATTAATAATACAGTTATATAATTAAGGGATAAAAATATAAAAATTAACAATATATATAGTAAATAGATTAAGTGGTAGCATCTTAACGAGCCTGCTCGACGAGAATATTAACTAGTTTGTTTGCGAGTCTCTTAACGAGTATGTTCACGAGTATCTTAACAAGCCTGTTTACGAGTATCTTAATGAGTCTGTTCACGAGTCTTTTAATGAGTCTGTTTGCGAGCTTCTTAACGAGCCCGTTCACGAGCCTCTTAACGAGTCAGCTCACGAATCTTAACGAGCCGAATATTACGGAGCTCAAATTAAGCTCGAGCTTGGCTCATTTAGAAATCGAGTCGAACCTGATCGAACTTTTATCGAATCGAGCCTTGAATAGCTCACGAATAGTTTGGTTCATTTACAGGCCTAATATCCTCCATGCTTAGTTAACTTATCAAAAATTTCTTGTAGCGTTCTCGAAGCTGGAATCGCTTGATTATTTATGTTTCTAATCACATTGGTTGGTTATGAGTGTAGTAGAGCAACCTTCTGGAAGATATCTTTGTCTTGTTTTTTGTCAAGTTGTGTGACGAGGTTTTTAATCATATGTTGATCCTGGGTTCCACATCAATTTAAACGTTTGAATTAAAATGTAAAATAATATAAATATTAAGCCATTTTTAGTAAATTGACCAATTAAAAAATAATTATAATAATAAACGTAGTATGCCAGCTAGACAATCAAATTGCCACATAGATTACCAAATTTAAAAATTTATAGATCGACTAAAATTGCACCAAAATGCAAAGGTTTAGCCAATTAAACTAAAATTAAAATATTTGAATTAAAATATAAATATGTGCAAAAGTTGAACCCTTTTGGGTCAATTGGCCTATGCATATTATAAAGATAATCCCAAAAACAGATCAAGATAATTTTGACAAGTGGCTTTTACTTTTTGTTGTTAAGTATCCACTATCTTACACTCTTCATTATCCGAAAAAACTAATGTTTCCTATCCTTTACTTTACTATCGTTTCTGATAATTGTTGGGCTTTTATATTTGGGCCGTAGTTGAGCCCATAGTGAAAGGCCAAGTCATAGCCTATCCAACCTCAATGTGCAGGCCAGACCACTAGCAAGCAGCCCAGGTTTCATTCGGGCAAGCCGGACCAAATGAGGAACAAGTGCAAGTGAAGGAGGTCTGGCTCATTAGAGGTGACAGATACACAGAACAACAGACCCTGAACATCCAGAATCGTATTTACATGACGCTAAAGGGTATTAAATAGCCGGCTGACAATAGGAAAGGAGGCAGTACATCCATACGTACGCTCTATGCAGAAATGACAGGGTATAGGGGTATAGGACGACGGTTATACATCGCTAGAAGACAAAAAAAGGAAAAGGATAAAGAGAGGGGGGAGCAAACGAGACTAAGCTCACACACATATACCCTAATCCTACCCTCTATTGGATCTCAGCTTATTAATTGGCGCCGTCTGTGGGAACGAAAGAGATCTTTTCATTACCAGAGTTCTCATCTTCATCATACCCATTAAGATTCACATGGCCAGTCACAATGCAAACCACACTAGAAACACCCCGAATGATATGAGTTCTACTCATGAAGGACCGTAGTTTTTATTTTTTAGCCCCACAGCCCCATTGAACCAGCCATCTGTATTGTTTAATCCCTTGCCGAGCTCAGCAGGGACCGTGCCTAGAATCACCCTGTTTGACCAAGAGCTACAAAACATAGCTCTTCAAGTCCAAAACACTACCCATTGGTTGGGGCAAATGTTGCAGCAAAAGGGACTCAATACCCCATTGAACGTACCACCCGTGGCCGAATAATTCAATGTTAACTAACCGCAACCCACCCTGATCCACCAAATCCCTCAATAGAGCAGCAGGAGGACAGGTGAAGGAGATGGAGAGGCCAGTAGGAGAAATGAGCCTGTGGCTAGAGCAAGGGGCTGAGTGGTATGAGAGCTTATTGAGAACAACAAAGTCGAAAGCTATTCTTTTGAGCCAATAGGAAGATCAAAAAGTGAAGAGTAGGAAAGAAGTTACCACCTAGAGAAGCAACCAAGAAGAGAAGAGGCAGACATAGATAAAAAAACTAGAGAGGTTGAAGGAGCAGCTCCTGGCAGAACTGAGGACACGAGAAAACAGCAGCTCCCTGATACCGACCTCATCCTCGTTCGTGAGATGGGTACAACAAAAAACTATTCCTAAAAAGTTTATGATGCCACCAATGGCTGCATACGATGGCACGGGGAACCCCTGGGAGCTTGTCTTAAACTACAAGATGTTCATAGAGCTTCAGACCCACTCTGATGCTTTGATGTGCAAGGTCTTTCCTACCACCCTCACTGAACCAGCCCAAGTATGGTTTAATAGCCTGGAAGCAGGGAGCATTAAAAGCTTCATGGACCTAGCCAGTGTGTTTATTAGTAGGTTCATTGCTGGGGTCCCTACGGAGAGAAAGACTAGCTACCTAGAGACGGTCAGGCAAAGGAGAAATGAGTCCTTGAGGGAGTACGTAGCCAAGTTCAACTCGGAGGCTATGCAGTTCCCCGAGCTTGATGAGGCCAGAGCAATAAAAGCTATGCAGAAAAGGACTACCTCCTCGAAATTTTTCTGCTCATTATGTAGGAAGTCACCCATTACCCTAGCAGAGTTGATGAAAAGGGCAGAGAAGTACATAAGGCAAGATGATGCCTTAATCACTAGTAGATTCGCCCGAGAAGCAGGAGATAGGGGGAAGGCTGTGGAAGACAAACAACCTGAAAGGCAGGAGCGGAGGCAAAACTGCGGGCCAGAGGTATTGAATAGGAACCAATGGGAAAGGAAGGAACAGAGGCCATACCAACCCCAGATCCTTGAGGTACTCCCTTAAATGTGTCTAGGACTGAGATGCTCGTGCTGTCCAAGACAAGGACTTTATACAATGGCCCAAGTCCATAAAGGCCGATGCAAGTAGAAGAGATTCAGACAAGTACTGCCAATACCATCGGACTTATGGCCATGACACTAATGATGGTTACTAATTAATAAATAAGATAGAAAGTCTCATCAAGAGAGGGCACCTCAGGAACTTTGTAAAGAAGTCGAAAGGGCAGAGACCTCAGCAGAACGCGATGGCAGAGAGGCCCTATAGACAGATAGGGGGACCAATGAATGATGGCTCCAGCGAGACGATCAACATGATCGTGGGAGGAACTGAGGGTCGTATGAGAAGAAAGGGGGAAGAAGAGAAGCAGGAATGGAGAAGGAAGCAATGCTGAAATTATGCAAATAGTGGAGCACTCTCTAGTGACCATCTCTGTCTCTCCTGAAGATGCCTATGGAGTCCAAATGCCTCATGATGACGCCCTGATTATAGAGGCCATCATACACAACTTCCAGGTTCACAAAATCCTAATGGATGATGGGAGCAAGGTAAACCTACTACCCTACTGGGTCTTCCAACAGATGAATATACCAGAGGAATAACTGGTCAGAGATTAGGCCCCGGTTAAGGGAATAGAAAGGACCCCCTGGTATTGGAGGGTAAAGTAAAAGTAGCCCTCACTCTGGGAGAACCACACCTATCCCGCACTCACTATGGAGTGTTCCTCGTGGTAAAACTGCCCCTGAATTATAATGCCATTTTGGGAAGGCCGATATTGTATGACTTTGAGGCAGTGACCCACAAATTAAATATGAATTATAATGCCAGCGATTGATCCTGAGGTGATGACCCACAAATTAAATATCCTCCCCGGAGCCAAACCAATAAAGCAAAAGAAAAGGGTGTTTGGGAAGGAGAAGCAACAGGCTACAAGAGAAGAAGTGCAGAAGCTGGAGGAGACTGAATTTATTAGGGAAGTCATGTACCCATAATGGTTAGCCAATCCTGTACTAGTAAAAAAGGCTAATGGAAAATATAGAATATGTATAGACTTTATCGACCTAAATCAGACCTGCCCAAAAGATTGTAATCCCCTTCCTGATATTAATAAAATGGTCGATTCTACAGCCGGTTTTGATTACTTATCATCCCTAGATGCAATGTCAAGGTACCACCAAATCCCTTTGGACAGGTCGGATGAAGAAAGGACCTCATTCTTTACTGAAGATGGAACATATTGTTACAGGACTATGCCTTTTGGACTGAAAAAATGTTGGGGCAATGTATCAACGGTTGATGAATAATGTAATACCCGGCTAGATTTCGGCATCGGAATCCCTACCTTCCGGCGGAATCTCCGTTGGAATCTAGAATTCTGAAGATGCCAGAGGCTTCTAGAGGGGTAAATTGTGTTTCTAAAATGTTTTCACATGATTTTATGGTTTTAAATGAAAAAGAATTGAGTTTTGAAAAGAAAAGACCAAGGAGACATTTGCCAGGTTCGGCCGCCGAAAGTGAAGTTCGGCCGCCGAACATGGGAAGGTTTCGGGAGCGCTTTTGGCCTCCGAAAGTCTTATTTGAACGAGCCAAGGTTCGGCCGCCGAACCTCAAGTTCGGCCGCCGAACATGCATGAGTTTAGGGGGCACGTTAGGCTGCCGAAGGTCTTTGACCAGGCCACCTATAAAGAGCCCTCAGATCGGAAATGGGCGAGTTTTCTCCCCATTCTCGAGCTCAGGTGAGTTTTTGTCCTCCCTTGGCCGTTTTCATGTTTTTCTTCATTTCCTTCATGTCTTTATGAGTTTCATGGTTGTTTTGAAGAGTTTTCAAGCTTAGATCTAAGTTTTGGGAGCTTGGAGACCCAAGGAGTAGTTTCCTCCCATCTCCAAGTTAGGGATCACACCAACCCTCGATCTCCAAGAGGTAAGTGTAGATCTTTGCTTTTCTTGTGTTTTAATGAAGTTTTAAGTAAGTTTAATGAAGTTTTAATGGGTAGATATGCATGTTTAGGTTTATGTGGGTTTTATGCCCAATGTATGCTTATGCCTGTTTAAGTATGTTTATGTGATGTTATGTTGAAGGTTTAAGTTAGTTTATGCATGTGGGAGAGTGTGTGCATGATTGGGAAAGAGCAATTGAGGTTTTAGTAGTTTTGATGGTTTTGGCTTATGTGGGTCATAAGCTATTCATGTATGCTTTATGATGTTCTTTGTTGGAGTTTAAGCTTGTTTAAGCTCCTTTGTGCATGGTTAAGGGTTTATGCATGTTTTAGTGAGGTTGGGTGCTTGTTTTGGGATGTTTGGAAGGTTTGGGAGGCTTGTATGCATAAGAGGCTGAGTTCTGGACGAACTCAGGTTCGGCCGCCCAAGTAGGGGTGTAAACGAACCGAGCCGAGCCGAGCTTTGAAGAGCTCAAGCTTGGTTCGTTAAAATTTTTTCGAGCTCGAGCCGAATTCGAGCTTTACTCATATCGAACTCGAGCTGAGTATTAAGAAGCTCAAGCTTGGCTCGTTTAGCAAACGAGCTTAGACGAATCGAGCTTTTATCAAGCTGAGTCGAGCTTTTATCGAGCTGAGTCTCGAATAGTTCACGAGTAATTTAATTTATTTACTTGTATAATGAGTTTTAGTTTAAAACTAATAAGTTTAAAACTAAAATAATTTTAGTTAAATAAGTATATCTACAAATTAGCATGTAAACTTATAAATATGAGTTTTTAAATCTTAATGATCCAAATATATGCAAGTTTAAGAGTGTAACTAAACTATATAGAGCTGAATTTTAAAAAAATTAGATTTGGCTCATTAAAGTATATGCAGGGTTTGAGTTTATTTCTCTTATGATAGTAATTTCAGTTTGCTTAACGAGACTGTTCACGAGCCTATTCGCGAGCCTGCTCATAAACTCAGAAACGAGCCGAGCTCACGAGCCTTAACGAGCCGAATACTATGGAGCTCAAGCTTGGCTCATTTACCAAACGAGCCTAAAAATTAAGCTCGAGCTTGGCTCATTTAGAAATCGAATCGAGCTCGGTCGAGCTTTTATCAAATCGAACCTCGAATAGCTCACGAACGGTTTGGTTCATTTACACCCCTACGCCCAAGGTAGTTTCGGCCGCCGAACCTGCCTTTGGATGCATGGATTGGCCGCCTAACCTTGCCCCCAAAAGTTGAGTTTTGGCTTGAAAGCAGACTTTCGGCCGCCGAAGGAAGGATTCGGCCGCCGAAGGTGCCTGACTTTCATCTCTAGAGAGGGACTTTCGGCCGCCGAAGGTGCCACCGAAAGTGCCCGAGTTTCGTCTCTGGAGGGAGGGTTCGGCCGCCGAAGGTGCCGCCGAAAGTGCCCTGTCCAGCCTTTTCATGGTTGTTTTTTATGTATGTTTAAGTGATGTTTAGAGGGGTTTTTTTTGGGTAGTTGTTTAAGTGATGTTTAGAGTGTGTTTGGCACCTCATTCGAGTCCACCTGTGTAGGATTGGACCCGAGGGACCAAGGAGGCCATCAGTGTTAGCTGTTGCAGCGTCAGTCCAGCGTCTGCCAGAGGTGAGTAGAACTAAACTTAATCTTTTATTTTACGAAATCAAATGCCTAAAGCATGTTCATGCATCATGTTTATATGTAATAGGTTGATTGCACTAGTTACACGAATATGACGCATGCATTATTTACTGTTGATATGGATGGACCAAGGCGACCCCAATGGCCCACGATCTGTCAAGACAAGAGAAGTCCTGTGGAGCTCCTTTGAGGGCCGGGCACCATGTTATGTAATGAAAGTCCTGTGTGAGCTCCTTTGGGGGCCGGGCACCGACAAAGGGAGCTTTGGAGGTCATGTCCAATCCGTGATGTGAATTGTTTGTGCTGTGGCGCATTTCATGAAAGCATGTAATTAATGAACTGTTTTCTTTGTTTCTACTCACTGGGCTTTTTAGCTCACCCCTCTCCCCTAACCCCAGTGTTGCAGGTATTAGGTCGATCGGGAAGTCTCAAGAGTTAAGGTTATGCTTATGTAATAGATTAGTGTTAGTGTGGACATGTAATGTAAACTGAGATAATGTATTGTAAGATAATGTAATGTAATGCAAGTAAAGTAGAGTTATGTTTATGTATTAGTACTGTGCTTGGCCCTAAGACTTGGTTAGTCCCTGTTTAGTACATGATGTATGTTATGTTTTAATGTTGGGTTGTGCTTGAGCTAAACTTGTGGCATGTATTGTTTACCACGCTAGAGTTTGATGAGGACCCTAGTGGAGGTCTTATGTTTGTGGTTTGGATGCATGCACAGGTTAGGTTCTAGTTCTTTGGATGTAATCCCAGCTTGATGTATGTTATGTTGACCCAGCTAGAGTTTTGTTGAGGGCTCTAGTAGGGTTCTTTATGTTTCCAGTTATGTTGCATACAGGTCAAGCTCGGTATTGACATCAGATATTTAAGTTTTTATGTTAAAGTTTTGATCATGTATGGGATTTGACCAGGTAATAGGATGTATGTTTGGCTTGCTACGGGTCCCGGCGGCCTTAAGCCAATCTGGATCCTAGCGCCGGTGGCGGTTCGGGCCGTTACAGAGGGGTATCGGTTTCCGGGTCGTTACAGAGTGGTATCAGAGCTTTGGGCCTCATTAGTACGGTGTGTTGAGCAAAGATGCTCAAGGGTTAGAGATATCCCGCATCGGAAAGAGGTTGGTTTAGAGGTCATAGAAGGGCAAGCACAGTAGGAAAAATCATGTCCACTAGGATAGGATGTGGAGTCCTGTCTTGTATGATGATGATGTGAAATGCCATGATTTTATGCATGTGCATTAATGTTATGTATGATATGCTATGTATACTATGTATGTTGCAGGTTCATGTGTTTTCATATGAACCGTATGATGCTAATGCTTGTTTGTATGCTTGTGTGTTGTTCTTCAGAGGAGCCAGAATGCGAGGTGCTCGTCGATCTATGGAATCGACTGGAGTTCCATCTGAGAGGGAAGGTATGGACACCTTTCCCCCTACTCTGCCAAGAGCACAGTCGTGGGGAGTCAGCAGATGGGGAACATCAAGTGTAACGACCCGAAAATCGGACCGCTACCGGCGCTAGGATCCAGATCGGCTTAAGGCCGCCGGGACCCGTAGGAAGCCTGACATGCAACCTGTAAACCTGTTTAATCCCATACATGATCAACAATTATACATAAAAATTTAAAACTTTTCTTTCATACATTCAATCAATCACCAAACTCAACCTGTGCATGCACTGAACATATACATAATCATAAACTTGACCCCTCTGTGGGATCTCATCAAAGCCCCCAATGGGTGGCATAACAAGAGTTGAGTTGGCTAAACATGGACATCAACAACATTAAGATCATGTGACAAAAGGGATTACAATATACTATGGTCAAGCACACTTCTAACCTCAATATCGTTACATTACATGTTTATACATCATTATACAATCTGTCATGTCCACATTCTAACTATTACATACATAAGACTTCATTACTCTTCTTGACTTCTCTGTCTAACCCGTACCTGCAAACCTGGGGAATTTGGGAGAGGGGTGAGCTACTAGAGCCCAGTGAGCAGAATAGTAAAGCATTTAAAATACATGCTATCATGGAATGCATCACATCACAACTAATTATATCAAGGATGAACTTGTCACCATTTAGCCCTCTACATAATCCAATCATGCCAGGGGCGTAGTGCAGGCCACACCTGGTCTTTCTCTTATACATAACATAACATAACATACATAATCCATGATGCCGGGGGCGTAGTGCAGGCCACATCCGGTCTTTCTCTTACATAGTGCCAGGGGCGTAGTGCAGGCCATATCTGGACTTCCATATCATATCATCATGTCATAACATATGAGGGCTAATGGATCATTCAACATTCATCCACATCAACAACATTTTATGCAATGCAACATATTCGTGATTTCTAATGCAAGCAACCTAAAATATCACATGGCATCCGTGATGCATGAACATGCGCAAACTGATTTATTTAAAAGCATAAGAGTCATTCCACTCACCTCTGGCTAGCTCTGACACTGACTGAAGCAGCTGACTCACTGCTGGGGTCCTCGGTTCCTCAAGTCCGAACCTACACAGGTGGACTCAAATGAGGGACCAAACAACTAGAACATAACTCTAAAAACATCCCCCAAAAACCCCCTAAAACATCACAAAACATTCATGCAAAACGTGTAAGGGAAGGCTGGACAGGGCACTTTCGGCGGCAGGTTCGGCGGCCGAAAGTCCCTCCAGAGCCGAAAGTCAGGCAGGTTCGGCGGCACCTTCGGCGGCCGAAACTCCCAGACAGAGGTGAAACTCATGCATGTTCGGCGGCACTTTCGGCGGCCGAAACTCCCAGACAGAGACGAAAGTCTCCTTTCGGGGGCAAGTTTCGGCAGCCAAAGGCTGCCTCCACAAGAGGGTTCGGCGGCCGAAAGTCCCTTCGGCTGCCGAACCTGGTTTCTCCCAAAGGGCAGAAACTTGGTTCAAACATGCACAAATGCCTCCAAACTCCAACCAACATGCATTTAGCTCAACCAAAACATGCATATAAGCTCCTAGGGGTCTCAAACTACCTTAAACCCCAACTACAACACACATACACAAGCATTTGCAAGCCACATTGTTCATGAACATACATTTATACCCATAAACATAACTATAACCTAAACATGCATTCTACCCCCATGAACTTTATAAAACTTACTTAAAACATAATATAAGCTAGAGATCGACTCTTACCTCTTGAAGATCGAGAGTAGAGGCGACCAAACTTGGGGTTGAGAGAAATTTGAGTTCTTGAACCTCAAAGCTCCAAAACTTTGCTCAAAAGCTCAAATCTTCAAAACAAAGTTAAAACAAGTGAAAAACTTGAAAGATCTAGAGGAAAAACATCAAAAATCGGTGAGGGACGGCGGAGGGCTCACCTTGGCCGAAAATGGAGAAAAGCTAGCCCGTTTTCGGCTAAGGGACCCTTTTATAGTGGCTGGCCAGGCCACGTTTGGGGGCCGAATGTGCCTCCGCATGCATGCCATGTTCGGCCGTTCGGCGGCCGAACTTGAGGTTCGGCGGCCGAACCTGGACTTCCCTCACTTATGCCTTCGGGGGCCTAAGGCTCACCCGAAACGCATGCATGTTCGACGGCCGAACTTTGAGTTTCGGCGGCCGAACCTGAGATTTCCTCCAAGGTTGTTTTTATTCAAAAACTCATTTCCTTTTTACTTAAAATCATCAAAAACATTAAAACATTTCATAAAAACATGGTTTTACCCATCTAGAGGTCTCCGACATCCGAGATTCCACCGGACGGTGGGAATTCCGATACCGGAGTCTAGCCGGGTATTACATTCTCCCCCCCTTAAGAACATTCGTCCCCGAATGTTACTCAACTAGCACATAGCATGGCATACAACATATCATACACATAAAACACATGAAACATATAGGAAACTAACCTTAGAAAAGATAAGGGTATTGCTGGAGCATGGACTCCCGTGTCTCCCAAGTGCACTCTTCCATATTGTGGTGGTTCCATAGGACTTTCACCATCGGGATTTCCTTGTTTCTTAGCTTTCTGATCTGGGTGTCTATGATCCGCACTGGCTGCTCAACATAGGTGAGATCCTCTTGGATCTCCACATCAGGCTCACTAAGAACCTTGCCCGGATCTGACACAAATTTCCTCAACATTGAAACATGGAAAACCGGATGGATTCTTGCCATTGAAGCAGGTAAATCTAGCTTGTACGACACATTCCCAATCTTCTGCAAGATTTCAAAGGGTCCGATGTATCGTGGGGCTAGTTTACCTTTCTTCCCAAAGCGAACCACTCCTTTCATTGGAGACACCTTGAGCAATACCAGATCCCCTTCCTGAAACTCTACCTGTCTTCTGCGGATTTCTGCATAACTCTTCTGTCTGCTTGCAGCAGTCTTGATTCTCTCTCTGATTATGGGTACCACCCTGCTGGTGATCTCTACTAGCTCAGGCCCTGCCAAGGCCTTTTCTCCAACTTCCTCCCAGCAAACAGGTGACCTGCACTTCCTCCCATATAAAGCTTCATAGGGAGCCATCCCGATGCTAGCATGATGGCTGTTATTGTAGGCAAACTCCACCAAAGGTAGATGCTGCCTCCAAGAACCGCCAAAGTCTAGCACACACATTCTAAGCATATCCTCGATAGTCTGGATGGTCCTTTCGGACTGTCCGTCCGTCTGGGGGTGGAAGGCAGTACTGAAATCCAATCTAGTACCCATGGCATTCTGCAGACTCCGCCAAAACCTGGAGGTGAACTGGGGCCCTCTATCCGACACTATCGAAACTGAAACCCCATGCAGCCTGACGATCTCATCCACATATACCTGCACCAACTTGTCCACAGAGTAGCCACTCCTAACAGGGATGAAGTGAGCAGATTTGGTGAGTCTGTCCACAATCACCCATATGGAGTCCAATCTGTTGGACACTGCCGGTAACCCCACTACGAAGTCCATAGCTATATTCTCCCATTTCCACTCTGGAATAGGTAGCGGGTTAAGCATTCCAGCCGGCTTCTGATGTTCCAGCTTCACCCTCTGACACACTTCGCAGGCTGACACGAACTGTGCCACTTCTTTCTTCATCGCTGGCCACTAATAAACTTTCTTCAAATCTTGATACATCTTGGTGGCTCCGGGGTGAACGCTGTATCTTGCATTATGAGCCTCCCCCATAATGTCTCCTTTTAGCCCTATGTCATCTGGTACACACAATCGACTCCCATAGCGGAGGATCCCCTTACTGTCAAATCTGAACTCATTGTCCTTGCCTGACTGAACAGTCCTGGCAATCTTCACTAACTCTGGGTCCTCATGCTGTTTCTGAGCCACTTGCTCCAGAAACACAGGTGTCACTCTCATCTGGGCCACTAAAGCACCGGTACCAGACAACTCTAACTGTAGACCTTCATCAATGAGCTTGTAAAACTCCTTCACCACTGGTCTCCTCTCTGCCGTGATGTGGGATAGACTGCCTAGTGAATTCCGGCTTAGGGCGTCGGCCACGACATTCGCCTTACCCGGATGATACTGAATCTTGCAATCATAGTCACTCAGCAGCTCCACCCATCTCCTCTGTCTCAGGTTCAAATCTCTTTGACTCAGGATGTACTGCAGGCTTTTATGATCTGTGAAGATCTCACATTTTACCCCATAGAGGTAGTGCCTCCACATCTTGAGTGCAAAGATTACTGCTGCCATCTCAAGGTCATGTGTGGGGTAATTCAACTCATGCTTCTTTAGCTGCCTAGAAGCATAAGCAATCACCCTCTCATTCTGCATCAGCACACAACCCAGTCCCACACGGGACACATCACAAAAGACTGTAAAGTCCTCATCACTAGATGGCAGAGCTAAAACTGGTGCTGAAGTCAACCTCTTCTTAAGCTCTTCGAAACTCTCTTCGCACTGGTCGGTCCACAGAAACTTCTGATTCTTCCTGGTTAGTCTGGTCAGAGGAGCTGCAATTTTCGAGAAGTCCTGAACGAACCTCCTGTAGTAACCTGCCAAACCCAAGAAACTCCTGATCTCCGTCACTGAAGTGGGTCTAGGCTAGTTAGCCACAGTTTCTGTCTTCTTGGGGTCCACCTCTATCCCATTCTCTGACACTACATGCCCCAAGAATGAAATGCTCCTCAGCCAGAACTCACACTTAGAGAACTTGGCATACAAGCCATGTTCCCTCAAGGTTTGCAAAACCAACCGCAGATGATGGGCATGCTCCTCTGCACTCCTGGAATACACCAAGATATCATCTATAAAGACAATAACAAAGTGATCCAGGTACTGGCTAAATACTCTGTTCATGAGGTCCATGAATGCTGCAGGGTCGTTAGTCAACCCGAATGGCATTACAAGGAACTCAAAATGCCCATATCTAGTCCTGAAAGCCGTCTTTGGCACATCCTCATCTCTGATCCTCAGCTGATGGTACCCAGATCTCATATCTATTTTGGAGAAACAACCCGCTCCTGCCAGCTGGTCGAATAGATCGTCGATCCTTGGCAAAGGGTACTTGTTCTTGGTAGTGACTTTGTTCAACTGCCTGTAGTCGATACAAAGTCTAAGGGATCCATCCTTCTTTCTGACAAACAAAACTGGAGCACCCCAGGGTAAGGTACTCGGTCGGATGAAGCCCTTGTCTACCAGCTCTTGCAACTGTTCTTTCAATTCCTTCAACTCTGCTGGAGCCATCCTGTAGGGAGGGATAGAGATCGGTCGGGTTCCAGGCATCAATTCTATCTTGAACTCTATCTCCCTAGCAGGTGGTAAACCTGGCAACTCGTCTGGGAAGACGTCTAGAAACTCTCTAACCACTGGCACCGAGGCGGGCTCTCTAACCTGACTGCTAAGCTCTCTCACATGAGCCAAATACCCCTGACATCCCCTCCTAAGCAACCTACGAGCCTGAAGAGCTGATATCAGACCTCTAGGTGTACCCCTCCTGTCTCCTCTGAAGACAACCTCTGACCCATCCTGACCTCTGAACCTGACTACCTTGTCCCTGCAGTCCAAGGTAGCACCATGGGTAGATAACCAGTCCATCCCTAGAATGACGTCAAAATCTGTCAAGTCTAGAACCATAAGGTCGGCGGACAAGCATTTTCCCTCAACAAACACAGGACTACACTGGCAGACTGACTCTGCCACTGATGGATCACACTTGGGTCCACTGACCCAGAGAGGACACTCTAACTCAGAGATCATCAACCCTAACCTCTGGACGGCTCTCGGTGTAACAAAAGAATGAGATGCACCAGGGTCCATCAAGGCATACACATTTGAACAACCAATGACTAAATTACCTGCCACCACGGTGTTAGATGCATCTGCCTCCTGCTGAGTCATCGTGAAGATCCGTGCTGGAGCTGATGGACCTTCACCTCTGAAACCCACTGAAGAAGAGGTTGCCCCTCTCCCTCTGCCTCTGCCACTGGCCTGAGTCATGGCTGGAGCTGCTGGCTGCGCTACACTACCTGAAGCTGTCTGCTGGGACTGTGCCATCGGGGCTGCTCTTGGACAATCTCGAGACATATGCCCCTCCTGACCACATCTGTAACAGGCCGTCGTCCCAAACCGACATACTCCTCTGTGTGGCTTACCACACCTTGCACAAACTGCATTATCCGCACCAGAGCTTGAGCCACTCCCTAGTCCCAGACTGGACTTAACCTTGTTCCAAAACTTGTTCTTCTTAGACTTCCTGGGACCTCTGTCCCACTTCTTGCTACCTGAAGTTGCTGCACTCATTGAAGAAGAGCCTGGGGTCTTAGAACCAGAAGGTTGTGCCACTGACTGTTTAACTAACCCTTGAACGATGGCACTGGCCTCCATTTTTCGGGCCATATCCACTATGGCATGGAAGCTCTCCCTATCTGCTGACTGGATCAAGGAGGAATACATGGAGTGGAGTTTCATGATATACCTCCTTGACCTTTTCTGGTCTGAGTCAAGGCTTTGCCCTGCAAAAGGCAACAGCTCCAAAAATCTGTCTGTGAACTCCTCTACACCCATCTCATCAGTCTGCCTCAACTGCTCAAACTCTATCATCTTCAGCTCCCTTGAACTATCTGGGAAAGCCCATCCTGCAAACTCGTTTGCAAACTCTTCCCAAGACATGCTATCCACTTTTGGGTTCACATAATTCTTGAACCACTCTCGTGCCTTTTTGCACTTAAGTGTGAACCCAGCCATCTGAATGGCTCTACTATCATCAGCCCCAATCTCATCTGTGATCACCTTGACCCTCTCCAGATACACAAACGGGTCATCCCCTTTTTCATACTGGGGAGCACCCAACTTCATGTAGTCGGTCATCTTGACCTTGCTCCCACTGGCTGAGCTAGGTCCAGGAGGTTGGGTAGCTGGGGCTGCTGTTTCTGTTGAAGGAGGAGGAGGTGCAGCATCCCCTGGGGTAGGGTTTGCTGGATTTGGATAGTAAGGTGGAGGTGGATACATTGGGTACTGTGAATATGGTGGGTAGTAGGGTGGGTATGGCATCTGTGTGGGATAAGGGCTAAAGCTATGGTAATCCGATGTGCCTCCCATCGAATACCCAGGGTTTTGTGAGAAGGGTGGGTAGTAAGGTGGCTGAACAAATCCCGAGGCCTGAGTGCCTCCTTGGGATTCTCCCATTCCTTCTTCTGACATACTGACTCCCAAACTGCCATCCCTCCTCTGCTCTACATCCATATCATCCCCCACGTCCTCTGACGCTCCTCCCTGAACTGTTCCTCTAACTGATCTGCTTCTACCCAGATCCAAAGACCTTCTAGGGTCTCTTACTGCTCTTTCTCTGCTAGACCTACTAGACATTGCCCTAGGCAATGCTGGAGGACGGGCGCTCGTGCCCTCATCCTCAGGTGGTACTCTAGTCAATCTTGCTGATCGACAAGTTCCTCTCATCCTGTTTTCTGAAAAACAGTACACATCACATAAACATTAGCATCGTATGGTTCATGTGGGCACACATGAACCCGCATCACACATCATAGCATATCATTCATATCATAGCATTTCACATCATCATGTAAGACAGGACTACACATCCTATCCTAGTGGACATGATCTTTCCTACTGTGCTTGACCTTCTATAACATCTATGAGCCCGACACTCTAGGTCCGACCATATGAACCTAGGGCTCTGATACAATTCTGTAACGACCCGAAAATTGGACCGCTAACGGTGCTAGGATCCAGATCGGCTTAAGGCCGCCGGGACCCGTAGCAGGCCTGACATGCAACCTGTAAACCTGTTTAATCCCATACATGATCAACAATTATACATAAAAATTTAAAACTTTTCTTTCATACATTCAATCAATCACCAAACTCAACCTGTGCATGCACTGAACATATACATAATCATAAACTTGACCCCTCTGTGGGATCTCATCAAAGCCCCCAATGGGTGGCATAACAAGAGTTGAGTTGGCTAAACATGGACATCAACAACATTAAGATCATGTGACAAAAGGGATTACAATATACTATGGTCAAGCACACTTCTAACCTCAATATCGTTACATTACATGTTTATACATCATTATACAATCTGTCATGTCCACATTCTAACTATTACATACATAAGACTTCATTACTCTTCTTGACTTCTCTGTCTAACCCGTACTTGCAAACCTGGGGAATTTGAGAGAGGGGTGAGCTACTAGAGCCCAGTGAGCAGAATAGTAAAGCATTTAAAATACATGCTATCATAGAATGCATCACATCACAACTAATCATATCAAGGATGAACTTGTCACCATTTAGCCCTCTACATAATCCAATCATGCCAGGGGCGTAGTGCAGGCCACACCTGGTCTTTCTCTTATACATAACATAACATAACATACAAAATCCATGATGCCGGGGGCGTAGTGCAGGCCACATCTGGTCTTTCTCTTACATAGTGCCAGGGGCGTAGTGCAGGCCATATCTGGACTTCCATATCATATCATCATGTCATAACATATGAGGGCTAATGGATCATTCAACATTCATCCACATCAACAACATTTTATGCAATGCAATATATTCGTGATTTCTAATGCAAGCAACCTAAAATATCACATGGCATCCGTGATGCATGAACATGCGCAAACTGATTTATTTAAAAGCATAAGAGTCATTCCACTCACCTCTGGCTAGCTCTGACACTGACTGAAGCAGCTGACTCACTGCTGGGGTCCTCGGTTCCTCGGGTCCGAACCTACACAGGTGGACTCAAATGAGGGACCAAACAACTAGAACATAACTCTAAAAACATCCCCCAAAAACCCCCTAAAACATCACAAAACATTCATGCAAAACGTGCAAGGGAAGGCTGGACAGGGCACTTTCGGCGGCAGGTTCGGCGGCCGAAAGTCCCTCCAGAGCCGAAAGTCAGGCAGGTTCGGCGGCACCTTCGGCGGCCGAAACTCCCAGACAGAGGCGAAACTCATGCATGTTCGGCGGCACTTTCGGCGGCCGAAACTCCCAGACAGAGACGAAAGTCTCCTTTCGGGGGCAAGCTGCCTCCACAAGAGGGTTCGGCGGCCGAAAGTCCCTTCGGCTGCCGAACCTGGTTTCTCCCAAAGGGCAGAAACTTGGTTCAAACATGCACAAATGCCTCCAAACTCCAACCAACATGCATTTAGCTCAACCAAAACATGCATATAAGATCCTAGGGGTCTCAAACTACCTTAAACCCCAACTACAACACATATACACAAGCATTTGCAAGCCACATTGTTCATGAACATACATTTATACCCATAAACATAACTATAACCTAAACATGCATTCTACCCCCATGAACTTCATAAAACTTACTTAAAACATAATATAAGCTAGAGATCGACTCTTACCTCTTGAAGATCGAGAGTAGAGGCGACCAAACTTGGGGTTGGGAGAGATTTGAGTTCTTGAACCTCAAAGCTCCAAAACTTTGCTCAAAAGCTCAAATCTTCAAAACAAAGTTAAAACAAGTGAAAAACTTGAAAGATCTAGAGGAAAAACATCAAAAATCGGTGAGGGACGGCGGAGGGCTCACCTTGGCCGAAAATGGAGAAAAGCTAGCCCGTTTTCGGCTAAGGGACCCTTTTATAGTGGCTGGCCAGGCCACGTTCGGGGGCCGAATGTGCCTCCGCATGCATGCCATGTTCGGCCGTTCGGCGGCCGAACTTGAGGTTCGGCGGCCGAACCTGGACTTCCCTCACTTATGCCTTCGGGGGCCTAAGGCTCACCCGAAACGCATGCATGTTCGACGGCCGAACTTTGAGTTTCGGCGGCCGAACCTGAGCTTTCCTCCAAGGTTGTTTTTATTCAAAAACTCATTTCCTTTTTACTTAAAATCATCAAAAACATTAAAACATTTCATAAAAACATGGTTTTACCCATCTAGAGGTCTCCGACATCCGAGATTCCACCGGACGGTAGGAATTCCGATACCGGAGTCTAGCCGGGTATTACATTCTCCCCCCCTTAAGAACATTCGTCCCCGAATGTTACTCAACTAGCACATAGCATGGCATACAACATATCATACACATAAAACACATGAAACATATAGGAAACTAACCTTAGAAAAGATAAGGGTATTGCTGGAGCATGGACTCCCGTGTCTCCCAAGTGCACTCTTCCATATTGTGGTGGTTCCATAGGACTTTCACCATCGGGATTTCCTTGTTTCTTAGCTTTCTGATCTGGGTGTCTATGATCCGCACTGGCTGCTCAACATAGGTGAGATCCTCTTGGATCTCCACATCAGGCTCACTAAGAACCTTGCCCGGATCTGACACAAATTTCCTCAACATTGAAACATGGAAAACCGGATGGATTCTTGCCATTGAAGCAGGTAAATCTAGCTTGTACGACACATTCCCAATCTTCTGCAAGATTTCAAAGGGTCCGATGTATCGTGGGGCTAGTTTACCTTTCTTCCCAAAGCGAACCACTCCTTTCATTGGAGACACCTTAAGCAATACCAGATCCCCTTCCTGAAACTCTACCTGTCTTCTGCGGATTTCTGCATAACTCTTCTGTCTGCTTGCAGCAGTCTTGATTCTCTCTCTGATTATGGGTACCACCCTGCTGGTGATCTCTACTAGCTCAGGCCCTGCCAAGGCCTTTTCTCCAACTTCCTCCCAGCAAACAGGTGACCTGCACTTCCTCCCATATAAAGCTTCATAGGGAGCCATCCCGAAGGTAGTTTCGGCCGCCGAACCTGCCTTTAGATGCATGGATTGGCCGCCTAACCTTGCCCCCGAAAGTTGAGTTTTGGCTTGAAAGCAGACTTTCGGCCGCCGAAGGAAGGATTCGGCCGCCGAAAGTGCCTGACTTTCATCTTTGGAGAGGGACTTTCGGCCGCCGAAGGTGCCGCCGAAAGTGCCCTGTCCAGCCTTTTCATGGTTGTTTTCTATGCATGTTTAAGTGATGTTTAGAGGGGTTTTTTTTGGGTAGTTGTTTAAGTGATGTTTAGAGTGTGTTTGGCACCTCATTCGAGTCCACCTGTGTAGGATTGGACCCGAGGGACCGAGGAGGCCATCAGTTTTAGCTGTTGCAGCGTCAGTCCAGCGTCTGCCAGAGGTGAGTAGAACTAAACTTAATCTTTTATTTTACAAAATCAAATTCCTAAAGCATGTTCATGCATCATGTTTATATGTAATAGGTTGATTGCACTAGTTACACGAATATGACGCATTGCATTATTTACTATTGATGTGGATGGACCAAGGCGACCCCAATGGCCCACAATCTGTCAAGACAAGAGAAGTCCTGTGGAGCTCCTTTGAGGGCCGGGCACCATGTTATGTAATGAAAGTCCTGTGTGAGCTCCTTTGGGGGCCGGGCACCGACAAAGGGAGCTTTGGAGGTCATGTCCAATCCGTGATGTGAATTGTTTGTGTTGTGGCGCATTTCATGAAAGCATGTAATTAATGAACTGTTTTCTTTGTTTCTACTCACTGGGCTTTTTAGCTCACCCCTCTCCCCTAACCCCAGTGTTGCAGGTATGAGGTCGATCGGGAAGTCTCAAGAGTTAAGGTTATGCTTATGTAATAGATTAGTGTTAGTGTGGACATGTAATGTAAACTGAGATAATGTATTGTAAGATAATGTAATGTAATGCAAGTAAAGTAGAGTTATGTTTATGTATTAGTACTGTGCTTGGCCCTAAGACTTGGTTAGTCCCTGTTTAGTACATGATGTATGTTATGTTTTAATGTTGGGTTGTGCTTGAGCTAAACTTGTGGCATGTATTGTTTACCACGCTAGAGTTTGATGAGGACCCTAGTGGAGGTCTTATGTTTGTGGTTTGGATGCATGCACAGGTTAGGTTCTAGTTCTTTGGATGTAATCCCAGCTTGATGTATGTTATGTTGACCCAGCTAGAGTTTTGTTGAGGGCTCTAGTAGGGGGTTCTTTATGTTTCCAGTTATGTTGCATATAGGTCAAGCTCGGTATTGACATCAGATGTTTAAGTTTTTATGGTAAAGTTTTGATCATGTATGGGATTTGACCAGGTAATAGGATGTATGTTTGGCTTGCTACGGGTCCCGGCGGCCTTAAGCCGATCTGGATCCTAGCGCCGGTGGCGGTTCGGGCCATTACAGAGGGGTATCGGTTTCTGGGTCGTTACAAATAAGATCTTTAAGGATTGGATAGGAAGGAATATGGAAGTCTATGTTGATGATATGGTGGTAAAAAATTCAAACCTTCCAGCGGCATCTAGCCGACCTAGAAAAGGTATTCGAAATACCACAGTAGTACAAGATGAGATTAAACCCAGCAAAATGTGCTTTCTTTATCAGAGGGAAAAAATTTCTAGGCTACATGGTCAGTGGAAAAGGTATAGAGCCAAATCCGGAGAAGGTGAAAGCTATACTGAGAATGCCTGAGCCGACCTGCGTAAAGGATGTACAGAAACTTACTGGAAGAGTGGTGGCACTCAATTGGTTCATGTCAAAATCAGCAGAAAGATGCTTGTCATTCTTCAAAAAGCTAAGGAAACTCCCAAATTTTGATGGACAAATGATTTCCAGGAAACCTTTAGAAACCTCAAGCAATACCTCAATTCTCCACACATGCTCAGTAGTCATTTAACCGGAGAGGAACTTCTAATCTACTTGGCCGCGTCTGAACAAGCTATGAGTGCTATGTTGGTAAGGGATGAAGCAAGGGTCCAAAAGCCTATCTTCTACGTCAACAAGGTACTCAAGGATGCCAAGGTCAGGTATATGAATATTGAGAAGCTAGCATTCGCCTTATTGCTAGCAGTAAAGAAGTTTAAGGTGTATTTGGAGGGCCATCAAGGGGTGGTAATGACTGACCAACCCTTGAAGAAAATCTTCCACAGGCCTGAGATCTCAGAACGAATGCTAGTCTGGTCCGTGGAAATCAGCCCATACTGCCTCATCTACCGACCTCGAACAGCCATTGAAGCCTAAACCTTAGCTGACTTCATAGCCGGATGCTCTTTTAGCTCAGACAAAGAAGAGCGAAATGAAGCGCCATCGAGCTCAACAAAAGAGAAAGAGGGGGACCAACAGTTACACAGATTCAGATGGAACCTATTTGCAGATTGTTGTCCCTTGAAGCAACCCAAGAGGGGTGTAACGACCCGGAAACCGGACCACTACCGGCGCTAGGATCCAGATCGGCTTAAGGCCGCCGGGACCCATAGCAAGCCTAACATACCTCCTATCACCTGGTCAAATCCCATACATGATCAAAACATTAACATAAAAACTTAAACATCTGATGTATATACTAAGCTCGACCTGTATGCTACATAACTGGAAACATAAAAGAACCCCATACTAGAGCCCTCAACAAATGCTCTAGTTGGGTCAACATAACATACATCAAGCTTGGATCACATCCGATGAACCAAAACCTCACCTGTGCATGCATTAGAACCATGAGCATAAGACATCCACTAGAGTCCTCATCAAATACCCTAGCATGGTAAACATCACATGCCACAAGTTTGGTTCACACACATCTCAATATTAAAACATTACATACATCATGTACAAAAAGGGACTAACCAAGCCTTAGGGCCAAGCACAATACTAATCCATAAACATAACTCTACTTTACGTTACATTACATCACATTATCTTACAATGCATTATATCAATTTATATTACATGTCCACACTAAAACACTAATCTATTACATAAGCATGACTTTACCCTTGACGTCTTCCTGAACTACCTCTGACCTGCAAACCTGGGGGTTAGGGGAAAGGGGTGAGCTAAAAAGCCCAGTGAGCAGAACATGGAAAACAATAGTAAATCATATGCTATCATGGAATGCGTCACAGCACAAACATTTCACATCACGGATAGACATGACCACCAAAACTCCCTCTGTGTAACAGCCCGGACGTGATCCCCGGCACTGTTACCGTTCACGGCCCAGGGCTATCCCTCGCCTGGCCTCTAGCCACCTCGGGCTTTCCACTGGCGTCGTGAACAGCTCTTAACATCCATTCACCCTCACGGGTTCCTGGCAGGATTTGTCCCCTTGGGTTCTTGCATCGAATGCATCCTTCCCCAAGTGGATTTGGCCCAAATTTCCCTTTGGAAATTAGGTCGCCTCCCCCACGACTCGAACCCTTGACCTCCCACTTTAAGGGAATATTCTGGTGAGAGTGAGTTGGTACTCACTCTCACCAGAATATTCCCTTAAAGTGGGAGGTCAAGGGTTCGAGTCGTGGGGGAGGCGACCTAATTTCCAAAGGGAAATTTGGGCCAAATCCACTTGGGGAAGGATGCATTCGATGCAAGAACCCAAGGGGACAAATCCTGCCAGGAACCCGTGAGGGTGAATGGATGTTAAGAGCTGTTCACGACGCCAGTGGAAAGCCCGAGGTGGCTAGAGGCCAGGCGAGGGATAGCCCTGGGCCGTGAACGGTAACAGTGCCAGTGAGAGGGCCGGGCTGTTACACTCTGTCTGTAACATATCATGGTGCCCGGCCCTTTGGGCTCCTCAGGACTTCATTATGCCCGGCCCTTCGGGCTCCTCAGGACTTCATTATCATATCATAGCTAGGGCTATTGGGGTCGCCTTGGTCCATCCATATCAACAGCAAATTATGCAATGCAACATCTTCGTGAAATCTAATGCAACAGCCTAATACATATACATTGTATTCATGATGCGTGTAACATGCTTAAAATATTTGAGTTAGTTCTACTCACCTCTGGCAGACGCTGGACTGACTCTGCGACAGCTAACACTGCTGGCCTCCTCGGTCCCTCGGGTCCAATCCTACACAGGTGGACTCGAATAAGGTGCCAAACACACTCCAAACAACTCATAAATAACTCCCCAAAAACCCCCTAAAACATCCTCAAAACATGCATAAGAAACACCCAAGAAAGGGTTGGACAGAGCACTTTCGGTGGCACTTTCAGCGGCCGAAAGTCTCTTCCAGAGCCGAAAGCCATGCAAGTTCGGGGGCACTTTTGGCGGCCGAAAGTCCTTCCAGAGTCGAAAGTCTAGCACCGAAAGTCCTTCCAGAGCCGAAAGTCTGGCACCGAAAGTCCTTCCAGAGCCGAAAGTCTGGCACCGTCAGCGGCAGGTTCGGCGGCCGAAGCCTCTCTCCAGATCTGAAAGTCCTGGCCTTCAAGGGCACGTTAGGTGGCCAAAGTTGCCTTCCATGCAGGTTCGGCAGCCGAACATACCTTCGGCGGCCGAACCTGGTTCCCTCCGAACAGCAGGTTCGAATCCGTCACAAGCAAAACCAACCTCCAAGCAACCCAAACCTCACATGCCCTCTCCCAAACATGCATACACACTCCCACATGCATAAAGGGGCATAAACTAACTTAAACCCCAACACAAACATCACATAAACATACATTGGGCATAAAACCCACATAAACCCTAACATGCATATCTACCCATACTCAAGCATTAAAACTTCTTTAAAATTACTTAAAACTTTATGAAACATAAAGGAAAGCAAGGATCTACACTTACCTCTTGAAGATCGAGGGTTGGTGTGATCCCTAACTTGGAGATGGGAGGAAACAAACTCCTTGGGTCTCTAAGCTCCCAAAACTTGATTTAAGCCTTAAAACTTCAAAACCCAAAAGGAAACTCATAAAAATGTGAAGGATTTGAAGAAAGAACATGAAATCAACCAAAGGAGGACATGAACACACCTGAGCTCGAGAATGGGGAGAAAACTCGCCCATTTTCGGTCTGAAGGCCTTTTATAGGTGTCCAGTCAACCACCTTCGACGGCCTAAGCTGCTTCCGCAACTTCACCACCTTCGGCAGCCTAACTTGCCTCCTAAACTAACCCATGTTCAGCGGCCGAACTTGAGGTTCAGCAGCCGAACTTGAGGTTCAGCAGCCGAACTTGAGGTTCAGCAGCCGAACCTGGTTTCTACCCTCAAAGCCTTCGGAGGCCTAAAGCGCTCCCGAAGCAGCCCCATGTTCGGCGGCCGAACTTGAGGTTCGGCGGCTGACAGAGCATAATTTAGCCCACTTTATCATGATAATCTTGATGTTTATTTACACCTTTTCTACCTAATTTTGTGGTTTTAACCATGTTTTGTAGATATTGGGTGTAAAGAGACAATCTGGAGAAAATGCTCTTAAAACTGCCAAAAAGTTCCAAATATGGAAAGTTCCAGAAAAGGAAAGTTTTCATATATGGAAAGTTCCAAATAAGGAAAGTTTTCATATATGGAAAGTGCCAAATAAGGAAAGTGTCAGAAAGCACAGTCAGCAAACTGTCCGAAATTCGAACTGCAGAATCTTTCCTGCCTTATTTAGAACATGAAGCCAAAAAGGAAAGTTTTCAAATAAGGCAAGTTTTCAGAAAAGGAAAGTCTTCAAATGAGGAAAGTGCAGAAGCAAAAGCAAATAAGGAAAGCTCAGTCAGAAGATTATTTGAAATTCAAATCGCAGATCTTTCTTTCCTTGTTCAAAAGATGTGCACACACTGCAGCAGTCATATCTTCCTGTTTAGGCAGCAAGATCTCAAGGAGATGCTCTTCCTCTTCTGCATTCAGCATTCAAAATTCAAACGAAGGCTCCACCTAAAAAGGAAAGACTGGACAGATATCTTTCCACTTCTGCACATTAATGACTGCATTCTCCTGCCTCTTTTGCAATCCATGCGCGCGCCACCTCTTCTGGAAGCATGATCCGCGTGTCCTTCCTCTTCTGAAAGCCTTGGTACGTGCATATTTCCTTATGAACATCAAGCCACGACTTTTCTTCCTCTATTGGCAGCCTTGGATCGCTCTTCCTTCCTTTTCAAGCACAAGGTACGCTCCTTTCCTATTCTGAAGGCAATCGGCGCGCTTTCCTCTTCTGAGAGCCATCTGCACGCCACCTTCCTTTTCTGCAACAACTTGGGCAACAAGTTGAGCATGGGCAGCACCTTGGGCAGCCTCTACACTAATTAGGAAGCAAGGTCAGCATCTAAACTTATTTAGGAAGCACAATCTGCGCCTCCTTCCCTTTCGGAGACCAAACCGCGCGCACCAACTTCCTTCAGCAAAGCATTCGCGCGCAGCCTTCCTTCTGAAGCCGAAAAATGCGATTCTTTCCTTTTCAGACACAACTTTGGCAGAAAATACCTCTTGGGCATTAAGTATGACCTAGGGCAACACTTTTCAACTATAAAAAGCCACATAAGGAGCCTCTACAGGACCTTGAAGCTCCCCTTGGGAGACACCTACGAAATTCACATCTCTTCTTCTACCTTTCTTCTTTTCTTTTATTTTTAGTTTTGTTTCAGCCATGAGAGGCTGAAATCTTTTATTCTAGTTGAAGATTAGGTGATACTTTGGTTGTTTTATGGATTGGGAGACTTGATCAAACATTGTTTAACTTTTGGTTGTTCAATATTTATGCAATTTCATGCTTGATTTCAATATTGCTTTGTTGTTTAGATCTACGTTGATTCTTGATTGCAAAGTAATAATATGTTAGTTTGGATGATTTAAGTCCGTAATTTCTTAGATTATTCTTACATAAGAACACTTGGGATAAAACCCAAGGAAATTGTATGATCTAGCGTTATCTCCATACGTTTGGGTAGCTAGGATTGGATCTCTCTATTTCTTAATGCAATTGAAAATTGTTTTGATGCCTAAGGCCCAAGGACGTTCCTTGGCAATTTGTTAATTAGTAATTAATTAGAGGACGTTCCCTAATTGGTTTAATCATAAGGAGAGATAATGGTGGTGAGAAGCGTCTTCCATCTCCATAACTAATCTATTGAATCAACCCAAAGGAAACTAAGTGTCAATGATCAATCCCAACAACTAAAGTGGATCCAATTCTTCAACTAGATCTTTCTTATTATTTATTTCTCTTTATTTTTATTATTTGCCTTATTTTTATTGCTTTCAGTTTTAGATTAATTAAATCAATCTCAAAACCCCCCCATTTTACTTACAGTTTAGTTGGTTTCAGTTTTATCTCGTTTTAGTTTATTTTGCTTTCCGTTTATTTCTCTTTCAGTTTTATCTCATTTCAGTTTTATCTCGTTTCAGTTTTATCTTATTTCAGTTTTATCTCATTTCAGTTTTATCTCGTTTCAGTTTTATCTCGTTTCAGTTTATCTCGTTTTCATTTTTCTTCTTTTGCAGTTTATTTTTATTTCAGTTTATTTTATTGGTCTTGATAAGGAAAATAGGTAAGTCTTCAATTCCCTGTGGATTCGATCCTTTCACTACTATCTACAGTTTCTAGAACTTTCCATATTTGGCACTTTTTGGCAGTTTTAAGAGCATTTTCTCCAGATTGTCTCTTTACACCCAATATCTGCAAAACATGGTTAAAACCACAAAATTAGGTAGAAAAGGTGTAAATAAACATCAAGATTATCATGATAAAGTGGGCTAAATTATGCTCTGTCAGCGGCCGAACCTGGGTTCTTCCTCCTTGGCCTATTCTTTTCAAAACTCCATTTCTTTTCCATTTAAAAACCATAAAATCATGTGAAAACATTTTAGAAACACATTTTACCCCTCTAGAAGACTCTGGCATCTTCAGAAATTCCAGATTCCAACAGAGATTCCGCCGGAAGGTAGGGATTCCGATGCCGGAATCTAGCCGGGTATTACAAGGGGGGTGAATTGGGTTTATAAAAAAAATTAAGGTAAAGAGACATAAATTGAAAAGGGAATAAGGAAGGTTAAGAAAGATCAACACAATGGTTTATAGAGGTTCAGCTATCTCAAGTCTACATTCTCTCCTCAATACCCTCCTTGAGAGTTCAACTCCACTATCTAATCTCCTTTAGGTGAAGATTAAAACCCCTTATAATTCTATAGCAAAACTCTTGCTCTTTTACAAATCTCTTTCTCTCACAAGAGCAATCCTTTGCTCAAAATCACACCCACCACAATTAATTCACTCAACAACCTTCACTCAATCTTAAAACTCAAACCAATTACTACTCAAGGCAGGCTTTCAAGGAATTAATGCTATGGCTCAAGGTTTTGAGAGAAAGAGAGTGAAAAAGGCTTTAATCTTAATAAGTGTATGCTTAGATGGTTGTTGTAATATTTTCAGATCGAAAACACATTATATTTATAGTTATGTTATAAATATGGCCGTTAGATATGCATTAAATGCAAATAGAGCCGTTTGTATACAGAAATAACCATTATATCGTGCTCAGAAAAACTCAGGTTCGGCGGCCTAAGGTTAAAGTTCAGCGGCCGAACCATTTAGGGTGAAAACATCATTCTTGAAAATAGACTTTCGGCTGCCTAAAGTCTATATTCGGCTGCCGAACATATGGGACTTTTGCCTCTATCCTTCATTTTCAGAAGCCGAATTTTTGCTTTTAGGGGGCATGTTGAAAACAGAAGTTCGGTGGCCTAAAGTCCATGTTCGGCTGCCGAACATGTAGGACTTTTTCCTCTGTTCTTCACTTTAGGAAGCCGAAGTTTGCTTTTAGGGGGTATGTTGAAAACAGAAGTTCGGCAGCCTAAAGTCCATGTTGGACGGCCAAACATATAGGACTTTTGCCTTTGTCCTTCACTTTAGAGAGTCGAAATTTGGACTTTAGGGGGCAAAAAATATTTCTTTAAATCTTTGAAAAATCATAACTTAGGCTATGTAAATTCATTTTTCAATCCGTTTGAATTTTTGCAACCTATATTTTTAGATATTTTATTTTGATAAAAAATAATTTCAAAATCACTCCTTTTAGAGAATTTCATTTTGGTCCCTCAAAGTCAACTACTTAAAACTTGGCCATATTTAGAAAAACTTTTAGGATTGAAAGAAACCTTGAGCCATCACAATTAATTAATTGAAATTGACAATGCATAAATTGACAAAAGAAAAATTACATTCTGGTCCCTTTCTTGTGGTATGCTTCCAAATTTGGCACTTTTCATTCTTGATATTGATCTATCTCATTTATTTTAATAAGGGACTTACAAGCCCATCACAAACACTTTTGAAGACAATTAATAGCACACCACTTGTTTATTAATCATCAAAATAAGGATTAGAATATTTAGGTCCAACACAGATGGAGCATCCAGCTCCACAGGCAGTGGGGCAGGGGTATTTTTGAACGGGCCAGATGGACTCAGGGTGTGCTATGCTCTACGCTTTGGATTCCCTGCATCCAACAACATGGCAGAGTAAGAAGCTCTTATAAATGGGTTAGTAGTGGGGGCAACCGACCTCAAAATAAATAGTAATTCCCAACTTGAAATAAACCAAATAATAGGAGCATATCAGGCAAAGGATCCCGTCATGCAGAAATAGTTGGCCAGGGTACAAACTCTGGAAGTCGAGCTTGATGAGCAAAGGAATTGCTTTGCAGTATCAAAGAATACCTCGGGAAGAAAACAAAGAAACAGACCTGCTCAGTAAGTTGTCCACAGAAGAACTAGAATAGCTTCTAGACGAAGTATATATACAACAGATAAATGCCCTTATCTTTGAAAAACCAGTCTCAGTCATGCAGATCAAAGTAGAATTGAGTTGGATGACCCCATACTTGGAATACCTAGAAGCAAGGAAGTTACTCGAAGATAAAGCAGAAGCTCAAAAAATTGCAGCTAAGGCTGCCAATTACCAAGTAGTGAGGGAACTCTATACTGAAGAGGGAAATTCAGTCTGTGGCAAAGATGTGTGGGTACGGAAGAAGCAGCGCAAGAAGAAGAACCGAGAGTAGAGTCGAAAATGTGAATTTGAAATGGGTAAAGGCGGAGATAAGACGTTTTGGGAAAAAACATTTCTAGAGTCGTGCGGCCATAATTGGGACTTCGAGATTTATCCCCCATTAATCATGAAATAATTAATGAGCGGGTAAAGGAGCATTTGATAATCGCTGGGCTCTTATACCTAGGCCATAGTCGAGCCCAGATGAAAGGCCAAGCCATAGCCCATCCAAACCCAATGTGCAGGCCAGACTACTAGCAAGTAGCCCAAGTTTCATTCGGGCAGGCTGGACCAAACGAGGAACAAGCCTACGTAAAGGAGGTCCGGCTCAATAGAGGTGATGGATATGCAAAACAACGGACCCTAAACGTCTGGGATCATATCTGTATGATACTGAAGGGTATTAAATAGATGTCTGATGATGGAAAAGTAGGTAGTACATCCGTACGTACGATTCTGTGCAGAAATGACAAGGTATAGGATGAGGGTTATACATCGCTAGAGGACAAAAAAAGGAAAAGGATAAAGAGAGGAGGGGAGCAAACGAGACTAAGCTCACACATACATACCCTAATCTTACTCTCTATTGGATCTCAACTGATCAGTTTCGTTGTCTATTTTCTACTCCAATGGTTTCTACCCTTAATTACACTTCTCAATTTCACTCTCATTATGCCTTTTCAATTTCTCTTCATCTAATTGTTGTTTAGTTACTCTATTTATTAGCTGTTTAATTCTTGTAGGTTTTAATTCATTATATCCAATAATGTGTATTTTATATATAAATGAGTAAGTTTTCATTTGGTGCATTTTGTTTGTTAAAGAGATTAGCTAAAGTTTGGGGGAGAATTTAATGAAAGTATATTGCCATTTTCAGATTTGCCTTCCACATGTTTGATAAAATTATTGAAAGGTATTTCCACTATATTATTTAAATTATTTTTATTATTTTTATAAACTCTTAACGATTTCTTTGCTAGTAAAAGATAAATATAAAATTGATTGCAGAGTTCCATAATTGTTTTTTCTGTCATTCATATTTTTAGAAATTGATTATTAGATTTACAACTTTGGTCATGTAGATAATTTTACACCAAATGTATGTGACCTTGCAAAAAGTCTCTACTTGCGCATACTAGAATCTTGCTTGGGCATGATATATTTTTTCATTTGTTTGGCGGCTTAATGAATATAGTACTACGGAGTCAATAAATCTTAGAATAGAGAACACAATTATATCTTAATGGAATTAATTTTAAAGAACAATGAGCATCAAAATGCTCGTTGTAGCGTGGTTTCTATTTTGTTGGGCATGTTATGCCTTGAGAAGTAAATTTTCGTTTTCCTATCACTAAGTGTAAGTCTGCATTTTGATCTCTTCGAGCACCATTTTATATGGTTTTCTTTAGTGTTTTCCTTTTTTTTTTCTTCAGTGCAGGAAATAAAGCGTCTATAACTGTTTAACCATTTCTGTTGTTTCACCTAGATATTTATCTTGAAATTGTTCATACTATTGAGGATGCGTTTCATTTATTCTCTGCACCAGAAAATCTTGAAGGGTATTAGACTACACCTTGAAAGTTATCTGTTTGTCACGCTGGGGTTATATTTAATATGTGAAGGTGGTTAAACTTGTCTGGCTTGAGATTACAAAGCTTACAAGACCTTTGTGTTACATAAATTTGTACATTTGCATCGACTTGATTGTTATATTTATAGAACTAGCATTCACATGCTGCTTTTCAAGGAAGTTAGTTATTATAAATTGCTTTACATTCGCTAATGATCAGAAAATGAAATGAATTAAAATTTTACTGTTATATATGAGTGATTTAAACTTAGACCTGCGTTTGATCAATTAGCTTGTCGACAAGTATAAACAACTATTAACTCTTACGAGCAGAAAACATAAAAGTTTTCAGTAGTTGAAAACTACATCCATCCAGTCTTACAGATATAGGAGATGATATAACAAATGAAAATCAATTGTAAGTGATAAGACAAACCTCGTCTTAATTTCCCAAGTTCTTAACCTGCCAGAATTCCAATCCAAAACTTGTTCCCATTTAAAGCCAAGTCCTTGTTTCTATGTTCATATGCTTAATATAGACGATAAAAGAGCAACACGGTCTTCCTTTTTTTTTTTTTTTTTTTTTCCTCCTCTCAATTTATTCTAAAAAAAGGATAAAAGATCATAGTGAAATTTCACTTTATTGAGTTATGAAATTAATATTCAATTTTTCGGTTTCATATGTGGTGTGCACTATTCGATTTTAACTGAATAACTGATTCGAACCGATGAAATTTAATTTTTTTGAGAGATGTGAATTTAGTTCAATTATCAATTAATTTTATTATTATTATTTAGGGTTAATTATAGAATTTTTTTGCTTTGTAATTCTAATAAAGATTAACATAGTGGAATCTTTAATATGTATCGATATGTGATGAATTTAATTTTTTTTAATTAAAAAAATTCTAATTTCTTATTTTAAGTGTTAAAATTTGATAATTGTTAATAACATTTAATTTGAAAGGTAATTGAACTATTTAACTCAAAATAATTAGATAAAAGTCTTTGACTTGAGAGAATATATGTATATATAACACACACATATATATATATATATATGATATTACGAAAATGAGCTGAATATGATCTATCAATCTATAAGGAGAAAGTGAGGTGGTTGGCGCTTAGAAACAGTCACTTCGACGCTCAAGTTAGTAAGATTTCCAATAAGAGCGAGTGTAAATAGAGAATTTGAGCTTGAGAAGAGTGTGTTAGAATGCATATCTTGAACTCTGTGCATGCTTTGTTTTTATATTGTAATAAGATAAGATTAGTTAGTGACTCCCTGAAAATCTGACTAGTACCAGTTAGTGGATAAGAGATCTTATAATTATAGGTGTAATGGGAATCTTTTATATAATATCCTTTAACGGTAACTAGATGTCACATGGTTTATACACTTTGGGCGATTATTGTGCCATATCAGAAATCCTTCGAAGCTTACAACAATCTTCCATGGTTTGGACACGTGGGATTTTCAAATTGGCTCCTCATATATACTCACGTCTCGTCATTTGTACTAGTGATAAATGATGTTGCTTCACTTTTCGAGCTGCGTTTAAACCAGTCATCATAACAACAAATATAAATTCACCCTTTCTCCAATGATTACCACTTTTGCTCTCAAATACTTCATTCTTTTCTGAAAAAAGCTCAAACACTCGGTTCTCTCTTTCATTTGCGTTTTCCAAAGGCAACTCTTTTTGTCATTTTCTATCTCATAGAAATGAATAAGTCTTCTTTAACCTCCATCTCTTCTTGCAGCAGCCCCATCCGTTCTTTGGCTCCACTGTTCTATTAAGGGCGATCCATGATGATGATACCCTACTAGTAAACGACATCTCATCTATGCTAATTGAGAGAGATGTAGATCTTCTTCATGACCACTACCAGATCTCCCGAGATATTTTTCGGATTTATGCTCATAATCCAAATATTCGCATTGATGATCAAACCCCTGCTGAAGATACCATCATGGTGTATGAGGAGCAGTTGAAAGCGGGGCTCTAGTTTTCAATTGATCCATTCTTCATTGAAATTTTCAGATTTCACAAATTGTCAGTCGCCTAACTGCACCACAATAATTAGAGAATTTTAGTGGCTTTTTGCTTTATCTGCTTCAATAACAACATTGAGCAAAGTATGGCCCTATTCTTCCAGTTGTACCAATGAAGAGTTTTGGTTCTTCAGCGAGAAGAGGCACCGGACTCTTTTTTACCAGATCCCTTCTTCCCTAAAGCATTAGAAGAACAAGTTTTTCATCCTCTTTTACAAGGTGTCCAATGGTTTGCCAGCTCTGAAGCAATTGGAGCATGTATGTGGGGCTAAGGAAGGATAGAGTCCAACCACGGAGGATCGAGGAAAGGGCTCTGGACTTCCTCCAAAAGATAGCCTCGGCCCACCGAGTAGATATTAACGTGGCCGTGAAGAATGCTACCTTGTCCTAGCAAAGCCACTTCCAATCGAAGCAGGACCGATTGCTTCGGTCAACCGGTTATCAGAACCCGAGGATGATCTTACCTAGGGGTGAACATTCGGTCAGTTTGGTTTAAAATCGAACCAAATCGAATAATCCAAAATTAAAATTTTGATATTTATGAAAATTGAACCGAACTAATTTTGGTCAGAAATCAAACTGAATCGAATTGATCTGATTTTATTTGATTCGGTTCAATTTGATCGGTTTGAACTTTTAATAAATTTTATATCTTTTACATTTTATTTTTAGTATTTTAAAATTTAATAGAAATATTTTAACCTTGATATGATCTAATCTCTCTATATTAATGAAAATAATATACTATTATCATTGATCAGTTTGATTCGATTTTTTTAATTTTTTTCTGACTAAAACCGAATCGAACTGAAATAACCGAAATTTTTAAAATTGAAAATCGAACTGAACTGAAATGAATAAAAAAATGAATCAAATTTTCAAATTTTTTTCGGTTTGAACCGAATATTGCTCACTCATAATCTTACCCTCTTCCTTAGAGTAGGGTATTTTATCTTTTAACCACCTTTACCTTTGCATTATTTTACTTACTCACTCTTCGTTTTATGCAGATATGGCTGGCAAAGGGAAGAACAAGTTTACAAAGGCAACTCATGCTGCTCGAAAGGGAAAAGCCGCTGCTGGTACCTCGACCCCTCCTCCAAATAGGTATGATGGGCGAAAGAGATCATCGTGTTGCCTCCTCCCCCACCTCCCCCTACTGCAGTGACCAGGCCTTCAAATACCGAGCTAAGAGCACTCCACCCTCCTCTCCTAGCCATCTCCCTTCATAAAACTACAAAGAGGCTGGTACAAGAGCTCCTTGGCCTTAGAGTATCCATCATCTTGCCATGGCACTGACCCGGGTGAACTCTCTCCTTGAGGAGCCCAGATTGTCTCTCCTCATTGCCAAAAACACCATGCGACCTAGAGATCACCAAATACTGGGTGCTATCGAGACGAATGACCTATATGATAACATCATCCACTCGGCCATGGAGTGGGCTATATATGCCTACTTGGCAAAGGAACGCAACAAGGGTGTAATACCCGGCTAGACTCCGATATCGGAATTCCTACCGTCCGGTGGAATCTCGGATGTCGAAAATCTCTAGAAGGGTAAAATCATGTTTTCATAAAATATTTTAATGTATTTTAAGGTTTTAAGTAAGAAAGAAATTGAGTTTTGAATGAAAAAGACCATGGAGGTATTTCCAGGTTCGGCCGCCGAACATGGGATAGTTTAGGGGGGCAAATTAGGCTTCCGAAAGTGGCTCAGGTTCGGCCGCCGAACCTCATGTTCGGCCGCCGAACTTGCATGAGTTTTGGAGGCACTTTAGGCTACCGAAGGTGGTCTGGCCAACCCCTATATAAGGGCTCCATGGCTGAAAAGGGCGAGCTTTCTCCCCTATTTTTGGCCAACGGTGAGTCCATACTCTCCCATGGTTGGTTTTGATGGTTTTCCTCCAATCTTTCAAGTTTTAACAAGTGTTTGCTTGGTTTTTGAAGATTTGTGAACTTAGAGCAACTTTTGAAACTTGGAGACCCAAGGAGCTAGATTTCTCCCATCTCCAAGCTAGGATCGTTTCTCCTCTAGATCTTCAAGAGGTAAGCTTCGATCCTGCCATTCTTGTATATTTTAAGCAAGTTTTATGAGTTTTGTGGGGTAGAAATGCATGTTTAGGTTAATATTGAGTTTTAGGTTAATGTTGTGTTTATGAACAATGTATGTTGTATATGTATGTTTGATGTGCTTTGGTTGGGGTTTAGGTTAGTTTGAGACCCCTATTTGCTTATGGAAGTATGTATGCATGTTTTGGAAGTGTTGGTTTTGAGTTAAATGGTTTGAGAGGCAAATGTGCATTGTGGAGGCTGAGTTCTTCCCTTTGGAAGAACTCAGGTTCGGTAGCCGAAGGGACTTTCGGCCGCCGAACCTGCCTGTGGAGGCAAGCCTTTGGCTGCCGAACCCTGCCCCCCGAAAGTGGACTTTCGGCTCTGGAGGGGAGTTTCGGCCGCCGAAGGTGCCGCTGAACATGCATGAGTTTCGTCTCTGGAAGGAACCTTCGGCCGCCGAAAGTGCCGCCGAAGGTGCATGACTTTCGGAGCTAGAGGGACTTTCGGCCGCCGAACCTGCTGCCAAAAGTGCCCTGTTCAACCTTCTTTTGCATGATTTCTATGATTATTTTAAGGTGTTTTAGGGGGTTTTTGGGGAGTATTATAGAGTCATGTTCTAGTATGTTTGGTCCCTCATCTGAGTCCACCTGTGTAGGTTCGGACCCGAGGAACCGAGGACCCCAGCAGTGAGTTAGCTACTTCAGTGTCTTGTCAGAGCTAGCCAGAGGTGAGTAGAATAACTCTTATAATTCAAAGTAAATAAATCAGTTTTGAGCATATTCATGCATCACGAATGCCATGAGATATATTAGGATTGTTTGCATTAGAACTCACGAATATGTTGCATTGCATAATTTGATGTTGATGCGGATGAACATTGAATGATCCATTAGCCCTCATATGTTATGACATGATATAATGATGATATGATATGGAAGTCCAGGTGTGGCCTGCATTACGCCCCTGGCAATATGTAAGAGAAAGTCTGGGTGTGGCCTGCACTACGCCCCCGGCATGATTGGATATGTATGATATGATATGAGTAAGAGAAAGACCAGGTGTGGCCTGCACTACGCCCCTGGCATGATTGGATTGTGTAGAGGGCTAAATGGTGACAAGTTCATCCTTAATGTGATTTGTTTGTGATGTGATGCATTTCATAAAGCATGAATGTTAAATATGATGTTTTATTATTCTGCTCACTGGGCTCTAGTAGCTCACCCCACTCCCTTAATCCCCTAGGTTTGCAGGTACGGGCTAGATCAGGAAGTCAGCAAGAGTAAAGTCATATTTTATGTAATGATGTTTATTGAGGTTTATAGTTGTGCTTGACCCTAGTATGTTAGTTAATCCCTTTGTACATGATTTATGAAATGTTTTAAAGATGATTTATGTAAACCAAACTTAAATTGTGATATGCTACCCCATTGGAGTATTTGATGAGGACTCCAGTGTGGGGTTTGATGTTTATGATTATGAGTTGTGCATGCACAGGTTAAGCTTGGTGAATGAAAGAGAAAGTTCAAAATTTTTATGTATATGTTGATCATGTATGGGATTAAATAGGTATTCAGGATGTATGTTAGGCTTGCTACGGGTTCCGGCGGCCTTAAGCCGATCTGGATCCTAGCGCCGGTAGCGGTCCGGTTTTCGGGTCGTTACAAAGGGCTTGAGAAGGGAGTTTGGGCTCAAGAGGCAGATAAAAACCTCCTTCAAGAGGAATGTTCAAGGCTAAAGGCTCGGATGTCTAAGGTGAAGAACATCATGAAGGAGACCCTAGAGTTCATAGACAAGCTTCAGGTGGACTTAGATGAGGCTAATGCTGCTAAGGTCACTTTTGAAAATTGGGCCAAGACTGTTGAGGATCAAGTGACCGATCTTCAATGGCAAGTCCAGGAACTACAATGTCAAGCTCAGGAAAGTCAGGCCACCATAAACAGGGTTTTTGAGCTGGAAGTTGAACTTCAGGAGACAGTGACTCGAGGTGGAGAGATGTTTATTGAAGGTCAGGACTGTAAAGAGGGAGTTCAAGAAGCGATTTCCAACAGAGGAGTTTTCCTAGATTGACGAAATCTTTCCCAAGGAGGAGGATAAGAATGAGGATGGGCAGGATGAGGATAGACTAGATGAAAACAATCCCTCAAACCCGACTTCTACTGAAAATGTAATAGATGTAGACGAGAATGCAATAGATGCTTGAGAGGAGGTGACTGAAAATGTCCCTCCTACCATGTAAAAAATTTGCCAATGAAAATATTTTCTTCATCTTCTTGTCTTTATTTTTGCTAAGTATTAGAATCGGTACTCGTCCCAAAATAATAATAATAATAATTAGAACTTTCGTCCGGTTATTTTACAGATCATTCGCTAACCTCGTGGCTGATAAATAAATGACTTAATTTCTTTTAACAGAGTTAATGACCAAACATTTGCCTAACGATTTTGACCCACCTTGTAGCTTAGTTATAAATGCCTTAAAATTTTTAAATAGGAATAGCACCCGGTCATGTGCCTGGTGGTTACTCGTCTTGTGGTGTAGGTATAAATGCCTTAGAAAATTATTAATGGGACTGATACCTCATCATATACCTGGCAGTTACCCGTCTTGTGGCTTAGACATAATGACGCAGAGCCCTATGGATCAAGTCCAAGAACTCTATGACAAGATAGAATAGCTCCAAGGATAAAAAAAAAAATAAACTTCCCTCTATGGCATCCAACGCAAAGAACAACAAGAACACCAATAATTGAGGATTAGAGAAACAAGACAAATGCCACAATTGAGTTGATAAGTTTACCTTGATTCTTGATGCAATTGGAAGAATGAAATCTCACACTCTCACAATAACAAAGGCACACATATAGCATGAATAATTCTAAATTTTGATAAAAGTTCCCCCATACAAAGGACAACTTGAGTTTATATAGAGAAAACTAAATATAACCCTAAGAGACTAAGGATAAATTAAACCCTAAAGTGCCAAACAAGACTGACCGAAATTAATAGTCCATAGCAAAGGGGGCAGCTTACTAAGGCCCAAACCAAGCCCAAAACATTAAACTATCTAGTTCAACAAGCATAAAAACAAATAAACTAACCTATAAAGTATGACCCATCAATCAAATAGCCCATACCCCTTATACAATATCTAAACTAGATAAAGCAATAAAGGATATATTATAGACAGTGTCAAAAAAGCGCACAAATGCTAAACTAGGCAGCAACATCTTCAACACATACCTCAAGCAATGAGAGTAGCTTAGGTGTGCCTTCAAGCTCCACATAGTACTTGTTGATAAACTAGTTATAGATATCGAAAATGCTTCAGTTATCCAATCATTTCTTAGATTTTAAACTAGTTAAGAGACGCTCATTAACTAGCTCTAACTTTTGGACAACCGTAGGAGACGCTCTTTGGATTCAATCCAATTATTGCATTCAGAATTAAAAAGATCTGATTCTAACTAATAAGTGCGAGACGCTCGGTTCATTTAAGTTAGATTATACTATTCCTTAGGAAGGCCTTATGCTGCCTAATTCACTACTTATTTCAGTTTGACTAAATAATTATGGATATAATTAACCTGAATAGCAATATATCATTTTATTAATTGAGCAATGTCGCCTTAATGCAACAACCAACAAAATAATAGTAAGCAATAAACATAGAAATAATATAAATACCAAGAATAATTGAGGAAACAATAGAATCACATAAATCTCACAATTAATTGAACTGAAAATTTAATTATCCTTTAACTGAAAAGAAAAAACTTAGCCATACATATTCATGGCTAAGAATGAAAGATGAAGAATGAAAGATGAAAGATGAAAGATGAGATGAGGATGTCAGATACATCAGAATGTCCTCTTTTTATAGTGCTAAGAGTCCTAATTTAGCCTAAATACAAGTAGCTAAAATCAAAGTCGAGTACATCTTGGCAGACGAGAGTTATCTGTTTATTTCTCAGATTTGAAGTTGAACTCTACTCGTCAAGTATGTTATACCTATAACGTAGTCCATAATACAACTCGTCTGGAAATTAGAGTTCAAGTATAACTCAGTTTCTTATCTTTTTATGAATTTGGTTGTGACCACATTTGATCTCAAAATGTAGGGTCTAAATTGGAATTTTCTTTTGTTATTCTCCAATCCTACCAAGATAACAAAATTTAAATGAATCAACCTGTTTTAAACGAAATCAAACTCAATATCTAAGTATTTTAGAATATTAAAACTACATAATTGTGCATATTATCAATTTCTCCACACTGAGATCAGACTTGTCCTCAAGTATGTACTCATTAATCAGAAAAAGACTCACAAAAGCTATCCATAATCAATGGCTCACAAAGTTAATTTAACTTAATTCAAGCAACCAGCATATCACAGCAAAATCTCATCAATGTGTACAAATCATAAAAGAAATACCAACACAGTCTTTAAAGCTGAAATGCAGCAAACTCATTCTTCATATGTGACCATACAATTAAGTTCAATCAAATTCTTAAGTTAGTGCATAAAGAAACATATACCCAACTAATCAAGAAAGACTTTTAAAGTTATAATTTTCATCAAAGAACCAGAAATCCAGTTTTTATTTATTTTATTATTTTTACTTTTATTTTTATTTTTATTTTTATGATCTTGGTTCGAGATTTTTTTCGGCTTTTATGAGGGTATACTCTCCCAACACTAGTTTTCTCTATTCACAAAGGACATCCCTTGCTTAAGGCGAATTGGCTCGAACTACTCAAACAACCAGTGATGGTAAACCATATTATTAGTGGTATGTTTTGAACTATTGCCGGCTCCTACAGGGTATAATTCTCCCAATCACTAGTTTTCTCCATTCACAAGGGACATCCCTTGTTTAAGGAGAACAAATGTCATACCATTTGAACCAGCTAATATTGGTAAACCACTCAATATTATTAACAAATCTTTTATTTTTTTATTTTTTTATTTTTTATTTTTTTACTGAAAACTTAGTTCCCTAGAATAGTGTTAAGACTAAATGTAGTAGGTTAAAGTAGAGTTTCAAAATGCACTATTGGTCTTTTATTAAGCAATATCAGTTCACTTAAACATAAGTTTGCACATTTCAACTCATAAAGAAAAATTCTAGAATCTCCTAATGATTTGCATAAAAAAATAAGAAAATGCCATTTATGCTAGCTACCTAAAATAATTTAATTTAACTCTGAAAATCATTTTATTTAAAGAGAATAAACAAATCAAATAGAACAAAAAAATAATTAAAACTAAAACAAAAATGAACAGCATGTGTATGGACAAACTCTCCCCCACACTTGGATCACAATATCCTCAATGTGATAAAAAAAAAAAATACAAGACAACTAAAGCACGTATATGTTCAGCTTTTTCCCCACACTTGGATCACAATAAAAAGTAAGAGAGTTTAGAATATGACCTGGAAGGATGTTATGACCTTCTACTGCTGCTGTCGGTATTGAGAACAAATTGTAGCCCGCATGTCGCTGATGTTGTTCGCTAGGCATGCTAGATGAGTAGCAACACACTCCAAGATATTTTCGAAGTGACTCTCCATCTGATCAATTCTAGTGTTGAGTGCTTGAAAAGCTTGCTAGGCATCAAATGGAGGATTAGCCATGGATGAGGCAGGGGCAACAGGAGCTGTGCGTACAATATTTCCTCTTTTGAACACTCAGTTGGGTCGCGAGATGATAGGGCCTTGCTTTATCTTTTGCATTTATAAAACGAAGGTTACTGTTTAACTATGATGGAGCCGGAGGTAGGTGATGCCTACCCCTCACAAGGCGTGTCCGTGTACCATCAACAGAGGCATTTACCACGGCAAGGTTATCGACTAGAGAAGCAGGAGAATGATCTTCTGAAGAAGTAGAGGCGGAATGATGCAAATTGATCGAAAGATACCCACCGTCGATGGTGGCTGAGGAGGATGAACCGGTGGGAATGGAGAATGCCGCAGTGGTGGCGCGAGGAGGCTATCGGCTACTGATAGAGTATATTTTAGTCCATATTTTTATGATCTTATTGATGTTTATTTGCACCTATTCTATCTAATTTTGTGGTTTTAATCATGTTTTGCAAATATTAGGTGTGAAGAAACAATTTGAAGAAAATGCTCTTAAAAGTGCCAAAGAATGCCAAAAAAATAGCCACTTTCGGAAGCACTTTCGAAAGCCGAAAGTCACCCACCTTCGGAAGCACTTTCGGAAGCACTTTCGGAAGTCGAAAGTCACCCACTTTCGGGGGCACTTTCGGCGGCCTAAAGTCAAGTCCAGAGGCGAAAGTCACCCACCTTCAGGGGCACCTTCAGCCGCCGAACCTTGGCTCCAGAGACGAAAGTCCTGCCCCCGAAACTTAACTTAGGCGGCCGAACCTGCCCCGGAACAGTCTCCTTCCTATTTAATGAGCCAAATCTTGGAGATCACATGTTTCCTACATAGTGCTATGATCATTCAAAATTCAAATCAAGGCTCCACCTTCCTCTTTAGTGCATGAATCTTCTTGGACACACCTTGGACATCAATTAAAAGACCAAAAAGGGCTTGCAACTCCACACATGCACAAAGAAGACTCAAGGACACTATGGGCAATCACTTTAAAAGATGTATGGACAACTAAAAAGGGAATAGACAGCCTCTCAAGATCTATTTAAAGGCCTCAAGAAGACCAAGAAACAAGAATCCTCCATCAAAGATTGATCAAGAACAGCCTCTCTTTTTCATCACTTTGGTTCTTCATCTTCTTTTCTTCTTTTCTTTTATTTTCTGTTTTGGTTCAGCCATGAGTGGCTGAAACCCTTCTCTCTAGTTGAAGTTTGGTTGAAACTAAGGTTGTTTAAAAGGTTGTGAGATCTGAACATAAAGTGTTTGCTTTTGATTTATTCAATATTCATGCAATTGTGCTTAATTCTAAAGATTGCTTTGTTGTTTTAATCAAATTGGCCATTTGATTCTTGATTGCAAAGTTAATTAATTGTTGGATTAGGATATTTGTTAGTCCGTAATTGCTGGAAATATTCTGTCCATAGAACACTTGGTGTAAAAACCCAAGAAATTGTATGATCTAGCAACATCTCATGCGTTTGAGTAGCTAGGGTTTGGATCTTTCTTGTTCTTCATGCAATTGGCAATTGTTTTGATGCCTTTGGCCCAAGGACGTTCCTTGGCAATTTGTTGATTAGTAATTGGTTAGAGGACGTTCCCTAATCAGTTTGTTCATAAGGAAAGACATGGTGGTGAGAAGCGTCTTCCACCCCCATAACCAACCTATTGAATCAATCAAGATAACCATGTTTCAATGATCAACCCAAACAACCAAAGTGGATCCATATCTTCAACTAGACTTTTCCCATATTGATTTCTTCTTTTATTTTAATTACTTGCTGTTTTAATTGCTTTCAATAGTTGTTAGACAAATCAATCTCAAAACCCCCCTTTTTACTTTCCTTGCACTTGTTTCTATTTCTCTTTGATTACTTGCCTTCACTTGTGCTTTCAATTAGTTCCATTGGTCTTGATTGAGATAAATAAATAGGTAATCAATTCTCTGTGGATACGATCCTTCACCACTATCTGCAGTTGTAAATTGTAGGTAACCAAGAAGGTTATTTTTGACCAGCTTCGACAACCGCGAGTCAAAAATTGGCGCCGTTGCCGGGGAATTGATTTCACTTGTTTGTTTATTTCCTTTCATGACCAAGATCTAAATCATGGATAAGGTAAGTAGATCTGATTTTTCTTTTCTGATATCTTTTATGAAAGACCTTGCCATAGACATAGTGCAACAGGTTCAAGCATCTCAGCTACCAACACCATGTGGGAATTATGCATACGTTGGATATCCAACTAATCAATGTTCTACACGTTATGAGTATGACCAGCCTAGACATACATTTGGAGGATACTATGAACAGCCAAGGCATGATCCATACTATAACACATACAGTCCATATTGGGGAGACCAACCGAACTATGGCTATATTGAGGCTAACAACTACCAGGATTATCAAGAATATCAAGCCCAACCAGCACCTCCAAGTTCCAATATGCACCTTGATGAAGATAAGATGAGGACATTGGCAGTTACTTTGCAAAGTATGCAACAACAAATGGATCAAATGGCCATCTCATTGAATGCACTCATGTTAAGAAGAGAGCAAGAACTTCAAGATGTGGAGGATGAAGATGAAAGTTGGCAAGTACAAGAACAAGCCTCTGAAGAAACACAACCAGAATACTGTTTGTCCAAACAAACGGATCAAACAGAACTTGTTGATAATTCAAATATCATTGATTATTTGAGCAAAGATAATTTTGATATAAAAGATGATATTCTAACCAATGATTCATGCAGGGAAGCTAGCCAAGAAGATGATGAAAGTCAGGAAGAACCAAAACTGAAAGAAACCAATTGCAGGGTCCAACAGGTTGAGGTTGCGCAGACAGAAGATATTCGGCCGCCGAATCCAGTCGATATTCGGCCGCCGAATCCAGTCTACTTTCGGCCGCCGAACCCTGCTGACCTCCAGATGCCAGAGTCTGATGCGCCACTTCAAGAACACATTGCGCAGGCGGAAAACATTCTTCGGCCGCCGAATATCTTTCGGCCGCCTAACCCCACTGACTTGCGGAAGATGAATCCATCGCCACAGCTCGTTCCGCACACTGAAGAAATTCGGCCGCCGAACCCAGACACTTTTCGGCCGCCGAACCTCTCCCAGTAGGCTCCACCACAAGCAAGCTCTTCTGATCCGTCTTTGCAACAACCGTCTGATCTAAAGCCTCTTCCAGACCATCTGAAATACATGTACTTGGGAGCAAACAAGACACTTCCAGTAATAGTGTCCAATGAATTGAGCCAACAAGAGGAAGGAAGCCTCTTGAAGGTACTACAAAAACACAAACGAGCCATAGGATGGACCATTGATGACATCAAAGGTATCTCTCCCTCCACCTGCATGCATAGAATTCACATGGAGGATGAATGCAAGCCAATCAGAGATGCTCAAAGAAGAATGAATCCACCTATGATGGAAGTAGTGAAAAAAGAGATAGTCAAACTCCTTGATGCAGACATCATCTACCCAATTTCTGATAGCAAATGGGTGAGTCCTGTACATGTAGTTCCAAAGAAAACTGGAATTACCATTGTTCCAAATGCTGAAGGAGAACTTGTTCCCACAAGAGTTTAAAATGGATGGAGAGTATGCATGGACTATAGGAAGCTCAACGCTGCAACAAGGAAGGACCACTTCCCACTTCCTTTCATCGATCAAATGCTAGAAAGGCTTGCAGGTAAATCTCACTATTGTTGTCTTGATGGTTATTCAGGTTTTTACCAAATTCCAGTTGCTCCGGAAGATCAAGAGAATACTACCTTCACTTGTTCTTTTGGCACTTTTGCCTTTAGAAGAATGCCATTTGGACTATGCAATGCACCTACCACTTTTCAGCGATGCATGATGAGCATATTTTCTGACTATGTGGGTAAGACAATTGAAGTATTCATGGATGATTTCACAGTACATGGTAACTCCTTTGATGAATGCCTTGCTAACTTGGAAAAGATCTTACAAAGATGCATTGAGACTAACCTTGTGCTTAATTATGAAAAATGTCATTTTATGGTTAATCAAGGTATGGTCTTAGGTCATGTTGTCTCAGCCAAGGGCATTGAAGTGGACAAAGCTAAGGTAGATACCATAAAAAATCTGCCTTACCCCACAAACGTTAAAGACATTCGATCATTCCTTGGCCATGCAGGATTCTATAGAAGATTCATCAAAGATTTCTCGAAAATTACTTTGCCATTATGCAGATTACTCCAACAGGATGTAACATTTGATTTTGATGCAGATTGCAAAAAGGCATTTGATTTAATCAAAAAATTGCTTGTGACTGCCCCAATTATTCAGGGACCTGATTGGAACCTGCCTTTTGAAATCATGTGTGATGCAAGCAATTATGCAGTAGGAGCAGTCTTGGGGCAACGTGTAGGAAACTCACCCCATGTCATTCACTATGCCTCTCGCACACTAGATGTTGCACAAAGCAACTACACAACAACTGAAAAAGAACTCTTGGCAGTTGTATTTGCTTTGGAGAAGTTCAGACCATATCTATTGGGAACCAAAGTCATTGTCTATTCTGACCATGCAGCCTTGCGATACTTGATCAAGAAAAAAGAAGCAAAACCAAGGCTCATTAGGTGGATCCTACTTCTACAAGAATTTGATCTAGAGATAAGAGACAAGAAGGGTAAAGAGAATCTTGTGGCAGACCACCTCAGCCGACTTCCCTCTAGCTCTGCACCATGCCCAGTCAAAGAAGAGTTCCCAGACAAACATTTGTTCGTCACTCACTCTGCCTAGAGGATCATACTATGCACACCACACCCCAGGGGAGTATTCAGATTCCTTTGTTCTCTTTTTCTCTTTTCTTTTACATTGAGGACAATGCATGATTTAAGTGTGGGGGTGCATATCTCTCTTCTTCTCCCCTTTTCTTTTCTTTCTTCCTCTTCCCTTCTCTTCCTCTACAATTTCTCATGCTTTCAGATTGCAAAAATTTTTTCTTTTTCCTTTCAGTCTTAAGTTAATTAGCCACAGTTGAATTTTAATTTGTTTATGCTTTCAATAAAACACACACAACCACAACCTTCTTCTTCTTTTTGCTTTGCTCTACTCAAACTGATGAACTATGTTGGATGAGTTTTTTTCTTTCCATGACCCCATTAATGTGATAACTCTTTAAACTTATGTTGAATCAATTGCAGTGAGTTGTATTCATGTTTGAGAATTGCCTTTTGAATTGAATCTTTGAGTTTGCCATTGGTGAAAAATATATTGACGACCCTCAATTGATTGAGAATAAATTAAAATTGTGTGAATGAACTTAATGTGACTTGATTTAGCAATTGGTGTTCATTTGCCCAAATCATTGAGAGAAAGAAAATTCAGCAAAGGCATAGACCTCAAAAGCACAAAAATAAAAGCTACTAGCCACTTGGATAGGTGACCAACTGAAAAATATAAACCATGACATCAAAAATAGGTTGGTGACCTTTCCAAGCAAAATCTAAAGTGCAAAAGCCTGAATAAAGTACTTCAAGGTAAGGGCAAGTCAATCCAAAAGCTAGAAAAAGTCTTAACAAATTAATGTGCATGTCTCTCTTGAGGAAAACAAATCCTAGCCATGGTAAGCAAAGGGAATCAAGGAAAAGAGGTGAGTAATCTTCATGCATATATTTGTAATACCCGGCTAGACTCCGGTATCGAAATTCCTACCGTCCGGTGGAATTTCGGATGTCGGGAACTTCTAGAAGGGTAAAGACATGTTTTATAAAATGTTTTCATGAATTTTAATGTTTTAAAGTATGAAACTAAATGAGTTTTGCATGAAAATAGCATTGGAGGAAAACCCAGGTTCGGCCGCCGAAAGTCAAGTTCGGCCGCCGAACGTGCATGCGTTTAGGAGGCACGTTAGGCCCCCGAAAGCATGAGTTAGGGAAGTTCAGGTTCGGCCGCCGAAAGTCAAGTTCAGCCGCCAAACATTTCATGGATGCGGAGGCACATTCGGCCCCCGAACGTGGCCTAGCCAGCCACCTATAAATGGGGCACTTAGCCGAAATGGGCGAGCTTTCTCCCATTTCCGGCCACAGCAAGCTTCCGACCTTCCTTTTTGCAACTCTTGTGTTCTTCCTCCAAATCTCTACCATTTTTCTTGAGTTTTAAGCTTGCATTGAAGGTTTTGAGCTTTTAAACCAAGTTTTGGAGCTTTGAGAACTCAGGAGCTCATTTTCGTGGATCTCCAAGTTTAGGTCGTCTCCCTCTCGATCTTCAAGAGGTAAGAGCCGATCTTAAGCTCCTCATGTGTTTTAAGTAAGTTTTAAGTGATTTTATGGGGTAGAATGGCATGTATAGGGTTGTATGAGTTTTTAAGCAAATGTTAGGTTGTATGTGATTCTTGAACAATGTGGCATGTTTGAGTATGCTTGAAGTGTTGTAGTTGGGGTATTTGATGTTTTGAGGCCCCTAGGATCTTGTATGCATGTTTTAAGTGAGGTATATGCATGATTGGTGGGTTTGGAGGCGAAAACGCACAAAGGAACCGAGTTTCTGCCCTTTGGCAGAAACCAGGTTCGGCAGCCGAAGGCACTTTCGGCCGCCGAACATGGCTGGGGAGGCAGGCCTTTCGGCTGCCGAAGTTGCCCCCGAAAAGAGACTTTCGTCTCTGTCTGGGACTTTCGGCTGCCAAAGGTGCCGCCGAACCTACCTGAGTTTCGTCTCTGTCCAGGACTTTCGGCCGCCGAAGGTGCCGCCGAAAGTGCCCTGTTCAGCCACTTCATGCATATCTCTATGTGATATTTTCAGGATGTTTTAGGGGGTTTTTGGGGAATATATTAGAGTTATGTTTATGTATGTTTGGTCCCTCATTGGAGTCCGCCTGTGTAGGTTCGGACCCGAGGAACCAAGGACCCCAGCAGTGAGCCAGCTGCTACAGAGTTGTCAGAGTCAGCCAGAGGTGAGTGGAACTAAACTTAACCTTTTAAATTAAGAAATGAAATGCTTTTATCATGCTTCATGCATCATGATCATATTATAGGTTGTTTGCATTAGAATTCACGACTATGCCGCATTGTATTGTTGTGATAGATGATAGTGGATGGACGTTAGGATGATTCATTAGCCTTCTATATACGAAGTCCTGTGGTGCCCATAATAGGGCCGGGCAATACGAAGACCTGTGGTGCCCATAATAGGGCCGGACAATAACTCCGAGTACGAAGTCCTGTGGTGCCCATAATAGGGCCGGGCAATACGAAGTCCTGTGGTGCCCATAATAGGGCCGGGCATGGAGTTGAGGGATTTTTGAATCAGTCCATCCGTGGTGTGATTTATTTGTGCAGTGACGCATTTCATGATAGCATGTTTTAAATATTTTCTTTATAGTTCTACTCACTGGGCATCTAGCTCACCCCTCTTCCCTAACCCCCAGGTTTGCAGGTACGGGATAGATAGAGAAGGCAAGAAGAGAAAAAGTCATATATATGTAATAGTTAGATTGTGGACATGACAATTGTATTATGATGTAATGTAAAAATATTCAGGATGTTATGTAATGAGGTTATCGAGGATAGAGTTGTGCTTGACCATAATATATTGTTAATCCCTTTTGTATATACATGATCTTATGTTATGATGTTTATGTAAACTAACTCAACACAGATTGTTTTGCCTTTAAGGCTTGATGAGATCCCACAGAGGGACTATGTTATGTATATGGCCAGAGTATGCACAGGTTGAGTTAGTCGATGACAGTATGTATGAAGAAAAGTTTTAATTTTTATGCATGTTGTTGATCATGTATGGGATTATACAGGTTTACAGGTTATATGTCAGGCTTGCTACGGGTCTCGGCGGCCTTAAGTCGACCCGGATCCTAGCGCCGGTAGCGGTCCGGATTTCCGGGGCGTTACAATATTCTTTACTGCAATGCTTCAAAATAAGTGTCTTGAGTATGAGCTTAAGTGGAAATAAGGATCTAGAGTAAGAAAGCTTATTTGACTATGTTTGTTTGCTTGAGGACAAGCAAAAGCTTAAGTGTGGGGGTATTTGATAGAGCATATTTTAGTCCATATTTTTATGATCTTATTGATGTTTATTTGCACCTATTCTATCTAATTTTTTGGTTTTAATCATGTTTTGCAAATATTAGGTGTGAAGAAACAATTTGAAGAAAATGCTCTTAAAAGTGCCAAAGAATGCCAAAAAAACAGCCACTTTCGGAAGCACCTTCGGAAGCACTTTCGGAAGCCGAAAGTCACCCACCTTCGGAAGCACTTTCGGAAGCATTTTCGGGGGCACTTTCGGCGGCCTAAAGTCAAGTCCAGAGGCGAAAGTCACCCACCTTCGGGGGCACCTTCAGCCGTCGAACCTTGGCTCCAGAGACGAAAGTCCTGCCCCCGAAACTTAACTTAGGCGGCCGAACCTGCCCCCGAACAGTCTCCTTCCTATTTAATGAGCCAAATCTTGGAGATCACATGTTTCCTACATAGTGCTATAATCATTCAAAATTCAAATCAAGGCTCCACCTTCCTCTTTAGCGCATGAATCTTCTTGGACACACCTTGGACATCAATTAAAAGACCAAAAAGGGCTCGCAACTCCACACATGCACAAAGAAGACTCAAGGACACTATGGGCAATCACTCTAAAAGATGTATGGACAACTAAAAAGGGAATAGGCAGCCTCTTAAGATCTATTTAAAGGCCTCAAGAAGACCAAGAAACAAGAATCCTCCATCAAAGATTGATCAAGAACAGCCTCTCTTTTTCATCACTTTGGTTCTTCATCTTCTTTTCTTCTTTTCTTTTATTTTCTGTTTTGGTTCAGCCATGAGTGGCTGAAACCGTTCTCTCTAGTTGAAGTTTGGTTGAAACTAAGGTTGTTTAAAAGGTTGTGAGATCTGAACATAAAGTGTTTGCTTTTGATTTATTCAATATTCATGCAATTGTGCTTAATTCTAAAGATTGCTTTGTTGTTTTAATCAAATTGGCCATTTGATTCTTGATTGCAAAGTTAATTAATTGTTGGATTAGGATATTTGTTAGTCCGTAATTGCTGAAAATATTCTGTCCATAGAACACTTGGTGTAAAAACCCAAGAAATTGTATGATCTAGCAACATCTCATGCGTTTGAGTAGCTAGGGTTTGGATCTTTCTTGTTCTTCATGCAATTGGCAATTGTTTTGATGCCTTTGGCCCAAGGACGTTCCTTGGCAATTTGTTGATTAGTAATTGGTTAGAGGACGTTCCCTAATCAGTTTGTTCATAAGGAAAGACATGGTGGTGAGAAGCGTCTTCCACCCCTATAACCAACCTATTGAATCAATCAAGATAACCATGTTTCAATGATCAACCCAAACAACCAAAGTGGATCCATATCTTTAACTAGACTTTTCCCATATTGATTTCTTCTTTTATTTTAATTACTTGCTGTTTTAATTGCTTTCAATAGTTGTTAGACAAATCAATCTCAAAACCCCCCTTTTTACTTTCCTTGCACTTGTTTCTATTTCTCTTTGATTACTTGCCTTCACTTGTGCTTTCAATTAGTTCCATTGGTCTTGATTGAGATAAATAAATAGGTAATCAATTCTCTGTGGATACGATCCTTCACCACTATCTGCAGTTGTAAATTGTAGGTAACCAAGAAGGTTATTTTTGACCGGCTTCGACAATTGTAAGTCAGCTACGGTGGTGGCGGTTAGTGGCACGGGTAGGGAGCTCGTCGTCAGTGGATGGTGCTATCGTGGCTAGCCACGACGGTGGAAAGGATCCAGTGGCAACCTCGCATGAAGGATCCGCAGTGAGAGAGGCGACGCAATCCAGTAAGGATCCAGTGGCTTGGTGCAGCTGAGGAGAGGATGCGGCAGTGGCTGCGATTGCTGGTCCAAAGTGCGACAGGTTGCACCCATTGAAGGTGCGAGCTCATCGGCCATCAGTGGTGGAGGAGGATCTGCGTTTGGGAGCCATGAGAATATGTGAGGTGCGACTATTATAAGAGAGAGAAGATAAAATTGAATTAGGGTTAGGAAGAGTAAAAAAAATAAAAGAGTAAAAAGGGAAACTGATTGTGCGGTTGTCGAACCCGGTCAGAAATAACCTTTTTGGTTATTAACAATTTTACAACTGTAGATAGTGGCAAAAGGATCGAATCCACAGGGAATTGATACTTACTTATCTTTCTATCAATGACCAAGTAAATAAATAGACAATAAAAGTAAATTGGGGGTTTTGAAGTTTGATGACTAAACTAGAATTAAAAACAGTAAAGTAAAGCAAGTAATAAAGTAAAGAGAATTCAATATGAGAAAAGCTCTAGTTGAAGAATTGGATCCACTTTAGTTGTTAGAATTGATCATTGACACAAGAATTCCTTTATTTGATTCAATAAATTAGTTATGGAGGTGGAAGACGCTTCTCACCTCCATTTCCCTCCTTAAGCATAGGTTAATTAGGGAACGTCCTCTAATTAACTACTAATCAACAAGTTGCCAAGGAACGTCCTTGGGCCTTTGGCATCTAACAACTGTTAATTGCATTAAGAAATATAGAGACCTAATTCTATCTACCCAAACGTATGGTGATGTTGCTAGATCATGCAATTTCCTAGGTTTTTATACCAAGGGTTACTTGTGTTTGAATAATTCAAGCAATTACGGACTTCAAACTATCCAAACTAACAAATTATCACTTTGCAATCAAGAATCAATGGGCCCTATTGATCTAAATAACAAAGCAATAATAGAATTAAGCATCCAATTGCACAAATATTGATAAATAAAAGATTAACATAATATATTCAGATCTCCCAATCCATAAACAACTAAAGTTTCACCTAATCCTCAACTAGAAATAAGGGTTTCAGCCACTCATGGCTGAAACAAAAATAAAAGAAAAGAAAGAAAGTAAGAAAAAGGTAGAAGAAAAGCCGGTTGGTGCGGCTGGAGGTGTCCGAGACTGCTGGCCTTGATTCCCAAGATTGGAGATATCTTTGATTGCTGGTTTGCTGTCTATTTATAGATGAAGGGCTGCCCTAGTTTCCTTGTTTGGATTGGATTCCTTTTCCCAATTGGAGTTGAATTCTTGGAAGGTAATTGTATCTTGATGAGATTTGGCTTCCTAAATATGTGGGATTAAGCATTGAAGTGCCTTAAAGGGTTGTTGAGCTGTCCTCACATGTTTAGTGTGAATAAGACTTCTTGAAGAATCAAAATTTGAATTTTCCGCAATCTGTTGTCTACTGGTGCAAGTGTTATTTGCCCGGGTTGTTTGGGCAAACAGCTCGGGCAAACAGTTTGTTTTCCCTGCTGTCTATGCACTGCTTCTGTCCTGCTAGTCTGTTTGCCCAGTCTGTTTGGGCAAACAGTCTTATCAAACAGCAGATTATTCTTCTCCCATTTCAGCTTCAACTTGGATTTGGCCAAACCAGCTTGTTCTCTTTTGCTCTCTTTTAGGCAGTTTTAAGGCCATTTTTACCAAATTGTCATTTTTACATCATTTTCTGCAAAGTAAGATCAAAACCACAAAATTAGATAGAAAATATGTAAATTAACATAAATAACAACATGAAATATGGGTTTAAATTTGGCTCTATCAAATACCCCCACACCTAGCCCTTTGCTTGTCTTCAAGCAAATAGACTTAGTCAAACAAGCTCTTTTTACTACTTGATTCTTTATTTCCACTTAAGCTCTCACCCTAGACCCCTACTTTGAAACATTGCAATGAAGAGTGTATGCACCAAGTTTACTCTCCTTCTTTCCTTGTCTCCCTTTACCTACCATGGTTAGTATTTATTTTCCTCAAGAGAGAGATTATACATGCACGTATTTAGTTTAGACTCTTTCTAGCTTTCGGAGTGACTTGCCCTTGACTTGAAGCACTTTATTCAGCTTTTTGCACTTTTATCCTTGCTTGAAAAAGTCACCAACCTTTTGACGCTAAGGTACATATTTGTGATACCCATCTTCGGTTACTCAGTTAGTTACCTGTCCAAGTGGCTACTAGCTCTGTTCATAGTCTTTGACCATTGGAACAGTTTTTATTTTGTGCTTTTGAGATCTTTGCCTTTGCTGAATTTTCTTTTTCTTTTTCTCAATGATTTGGCAAATCAACACCAATTGCTAAAATAAGTCATGTTTCTTCACACATCTTTATTATTCTCTCTAACGAGTAATATCATATATTTTTCACCATGGCAAGTGTAACGACCCTAAAATGGACCGTCACCGGCGCTAGGATTCAGATCGGCTTAAGGCCGCCAGAACCCATAGCAAGCCTGCTATACTCTCTGAGTACCTGTAAAATCTCATACATGGTCATACATTTTCTATGAAAATAAAACTTTTCTCTAGACCAAGACTTAACCTGTGCATGCACTATCTCTATACTCTGTACCCCTGACTAGAGCTTGCTCTAGATGGGTTAATTCATACCTGTTAAGCCTGGTTTTTCACATACTCTATAAAACAGTTCTATAAACAGACCATGTATACAAAAGATATACAACACAAAAATAACTAAGTCAAGCACGATTCTAACGTTATACACAACTGTTACATCTCTTTAATCGTACATGTCCACACTATTCTTTTACAAAACTCTTCTCCCTTCCTGTACTCTACTAGACTTTCCCTGTATATTGTACACTGAACCTGCAAGACTGGGGTTAAGGGAGTGGGATGAGCTCTATAGCCCAGTGAGTAGAGCAGTAAAACAAATCATTAAAACATGATCTTATGGAATGCATCATATCACAGACAATCCACATCAAGGGTAAATCTGTCACCACATAGTCCCAGTAACTGTGCCGTGCTAAGCCGTAGAATGGGGTCCTGGTCTTCCTATACTGTATATGTATACATGTATATAACACCTGTACTTACCATTTGCCAGGGCGTAGACTGGGCACCTGGTCTTTACTATACCTGCCAGGGCGTAGACTAGGCACCTGGACTTTCCTATACCTGCCAGGCCGTAGAATGGGGTCCTGGACTTCCTGTCTGGAACTATTGGATCATTCAGCATTCACCCACATCAACAAATACGTATGCATGCAACATCTTTGTGGATTCTAATGCACTCACCCTATTGCATAATCATGATGCATGAAATATGCTCAAAGCATTCAATGTCTCAATTAAATCGAGTAGTAAGTTTAGTTCCACTCACCTCTGGCTATCTGGACTGACTCTGCAGGCTCTGTAAACTCTGGAGCAGTACTCACTGCTGCTATCTCTGGTTCCTTTGGTCTGTGCCTACACAGATGGACTCAAATGAGGGACCAAACTAGCTTATGAACAACTCAATTAAACTCCCCAAGAATCCCCTGACACTCACTCAAACATCCATGCAAAGCATGCAAAGGAAGGCTGGACAGGACACTTTCAGCGGCAGGTTCGGTGGCCGAAAGTCCTCTCCAGAGCCAAAACTCATGCACCTTCGGCGGTCGAATCTTTATTTTCGGCAGCCGAACCCTTTCGGGGGCAAGTTTCGGGGGCTGAAAGGCACTCCAGAGACGAAAGTCTCTAACCTTCGGCAGCACCTTCGGCGGCCGAAACTCCCCTCCAGAGCCGAAAGTCCGAGTGCTCGGGGCAAGCTTGGGCAGCCGAAGCCACCTCCTCATGGGTTCGGCGGCTGAATGTACCTTCGGCTGCCGAACCTGAGTTCATCAGCAAGGCAGAAACTTGCTCTGCCTCTCGCCAAACTGCACCAATCTTCCTCAAACTCAACCACCTCAATACCTCAACATGCATACACCCAAGTATATGCTCAAAGGGGTCAAAAACTACCTAAAAACCCCAACAAACAGCAAAGCATAACACATACACAAGCTTTTCTCACAAAATCATCAAAAACTCTCTTTTTACCCTATTCATGCAACTCTCTCCCAAAACCTCATCAAACCGTCATAAATCCTCAAAACAAGTTCAGGATCTTCACTTACCTCTTGAAACCAAGAAGATGAACGATCCTAACATGGAGTTTTGGAGCAACTCTCCTTCAAACGCTCCACACTTCAAAAGTCAAGTTTTTAGCTCAAACCCTTCAAAATAACATAAAAATCAATCAAATCTTTGCATGATTTAATGAAAACATGAAGAAACTCCAAGAAAGAGATGGTCTCACCTCTGAAAAGTAAAAGAAAAGGCGGATGCTTATCCTTCCACCGCTTGAGGGCCTTTTATAGGTGGCTGGCCAGACCACCTTCGGCGGCCTAACATGAAACCAAAAGCCATGCATGTTCGGCGGCCGAACTTTCACCTTCGGCGGCCGAACCTGGCTTTTCTGCCTTGGTTCTTTTCTTTCAAAACTCATTGCATTTAAATTTAAACATTAAAACATCCTACATGACTTTAGAAAAACATAAATCCTACCCGTCTAGAGAATTCCGACATCCTGGATTCCACCGGACAACAGGAATTCCGATGCCGGACTCTAGCCGGGTATTACATTCTCCCCCCTTAAGACCATTCGTCCTCGAATGTTCCTCAAACAAACAAATAAACACATAAAAAGGAGGAAAACTAACCTCAAAACAGATATGGATACTGCTAGAGCATAGACTCCCGCGTCTCCCAAGTGCACTCTTCTAGATTATGGTGGTTCCATAGAACTTTCACCATTGGAATTTCCTTGTTCCTTAGCTGCCTAATCTGCGTGTCCAGAATCTGTACTGGCTGCTCTATATAGGTGAGATCTTTAAGAATCTCCACATCATGCTCACTCAGAACCTAACTCGGATCTGACACAAACTGCCGTAGCATAGAAACATGAAATACCGGGTGAATTCTCTCCATAGAAACAGGTAAAGCCAGCTTATACGACACATTCCCGATCCGCTGCAAGATCTCAAAGGGTCCAATGTATCGTGGAGCTAACTTACCTTTCTTTCCAAAATGAACCACTCCTTTCATTGGAGACACTTTCAGCAATACCCAATCACCCTCCTGGAACTCTAACAGTTTCCTGTGAACGTCCGCATAGCTTTTCTGTCTACTCTGAGCTGTTCTGATTCTCTCTCTGATCATAGGCACTGTTCTACTGGTAATCTCTACTAACTCTGGCCCTGCAAGAGCTTTCTCTCCTACCTCTTCCCAGCAAACAGGTGATCTGCTCCTCCCATACAACGCTTCATAAGGAGCCATCCCGATGCTAGCATGATGACTGTTATTGTAGGCAAACTCCACCAGAGGTAGATGCTGCCTCCAAGAACCGCCAAAGTCTAACACACACATTCTGAGCATATCCTCAATGGTCTGGATGGTCCTCTCTGACTGTCCATCAGTCTGCGGATGGAAAGCAGTGCTAAAATCCAACCTCGTGCCCATCGCACTCTGCAGACTTCTCCAAAATCTGAAGGTGAACTGAGGTCCTCTGTCTGAAACTATAGATACTGGAACTCCATGTAATCTCACTATCTCATCCAAATATACCTGTGCCAGTTTATCTACAAAATAGTTACTCCTAACTAGAATGAAATGAGCAGATTTTGTGAGTCTGTCCACAATCACCCATATAGAGTCTATCCTGTTGGACGCTGCCGGTAAGCCTACTACAAAATCCATAGCTATATTCTCCCATTTCCACTCTGGAATCGGCAGTGGGTTAAGCATTCCAGCCGGCTTTTGATGTTCCAGTTTCACCCTCTGACAAACCTCACAGGCTGTCATGAACTGCGCCACTTCTTTCTTCATGGCTGGGCACTAATATACCCTCTTCAGATCCTGATACATCTTGGTGGCTCCTGGGTGAACACTATACCACGCATTATGAGCTTCCCTCATAATGTCTTCCTTCAGACTGCTACTAGCTGGTACACAAAGTCGACTCCCATAGCGAAGGATCCCTTTGCCATCAAATCTGAACTCTTCACTGTTGCCTGACTGAACAGTCCTGGCAATTTTCATTAATTCAGGGTCCTCATGCTGTTTCTGAGCTATCTGCTCCAGAAACACAGGTGTCACTCTCATCTGTGCGATCAATGCACCCGTACCAGACAACTCTAGCTGTAACCCTTCTTCAATGAGCTTATAAAGCTCCATCACTACTGGTCTCCGCTCTGCTGCTATATGGGATAAACTGCCTAGTGACTTCCGGCTTAGGGCGTCTGCCACAACATTCGCCTTACCCGGATGATACTGGATCTTACAATCATAATCACTGAGCAATTCTACCCATCTTCTCTGCCTCAAATTCAGCTCTCTCTGGCTCAAGATGTACTGTAAACTCTTGTGATCAGTAAAGATCTCGCATTTAACCCCGTAGAGGTAATGCCTCCACATCTTGAGTGCAAAGATAACTGCTGCCATCTCTAGGTCATGGGTGGGGTAATTCAACTCGTACTTCTTCAACTGTCTAGAAGCATAAGCAATCATCCTATCACTCTGCATCAAAACACAGCCCAATCCCACTCGAGATGCATCACAGAACACTGTGAAATCTTCGTTACTAATAGGCAGAGCTAACACTGGTGCTGATGTCAATCTCCTCTTGAGCTCCTCAAAGCTTTCTTCACACTGGTCTGACCAGACAAACTTTTGGTTCTTCTGAGTCAGTTTGGTCATAGGAGCAGCTATCTTCAAGAAGTCCTGAACGAACCTCCTGTAGTAACCTGCCAGTCCCAAAAAGCTTTTAATCTCAGTCACTGTAGTGGGTCTGGGCCAGTTAGCTACAGCCGCTATCTTTTTGGGGTCTACCTCAATCCCTTCTACTGATACCACGTGTCCCAAGAAGGAAATGCTCCTCAACCAAAACTCACACTTAGAGAACTTGGCATACAAACCATACTCTCTCAATGTCTGCAGAACTATCCTCAGATGCTGGGCATGCTCCTCTGCATCTCTGAAATACACTAAGATATCGTCAATGAAAACAATAACAAAGTGATCCAGATACTCACTGAAAACTCTGTTCATGAGATCCATGAATGCTGCAGGGGTGTTAGTCAACCTAAACGGCATCACTAAGAACTCATAATGCCCATATCTGGTCCTGAAAGTTGTCTTTGGCACATCTGCCTCTCTGACTCTCAACTAATGATACCCGGATCTCATATCTATTTTAGAGAAACAACCTGCTCTAGCTAGCTAGTCGAATAGATCATCAATCCGCGGTAAAGGATACCTATTCTTGGTAGTGACCTTGTTCAACTGTCTGTAGTCGATACAAAGTCTGAGGGATCCATCCTTCTTTCTGATAAAGAGCACTGGAGCACCCCAAGGTGAGGTACTAGGGCGGATGAAACCCTTATCTACCAAATCCTGCAACTGTTCTTTCAACTCCTTTAACTATGCTGGCGCCATCCTGTAGGGAGGAATAGAGATAGGTCTGGTACCAAGCAGCAATTCTATTTCAAACTCTATCTCCCTATCAGGTGGTAGTCCTGGTAAGTCGTCTGGGAACACATCGGAAAATTCTCGAACTACTGGTACTGCGACTGGTTCCCTAACCTGTCTGTCTAGCTCTCTCACATGAGCTAGAAACCCCTAACAACCCCTCCTAAGCAAATGACGAGCCTGAAGGGCTGAAATCAAACCTCTGGGTGTACCCCTCCTGTCTCCTCTGAAGACACACTCGGACCCATCCTGGTCTCTGAGACTAATTACCTTCTCTCTACAGTCCAAGGTCGCACCATATGCAGATAACCAATCCATCCCTAGAATGACATCAAAATCTGTCAAGTCTAGAACCACAAGGTCAGCTGGAAGGCATCTACCCTCTATGAACACTGGACTGAAACGACAGACTGACACTGCCACTGATGGGTCACACTTGGGTCCACTGACCCAGAGAGGATACTCTAACTCAGAAATGATCAAACTCAATATCTCTATGGCTCTCGAAGCAATAAAGGAATGAGAAGCACCGGGGTCCATCAAAGCATACACATCTGAACACCCAATGATGAGATTACCTGACACCACTGTGTTCGACGTGTTAGCCTCCTCCTGTGTCACAGTGAAAATCCGTGCTGGGGCTACCGGATTTCCACCTCGGGAACCTGCTGCTGAAGTAGAGGCTGCCCCTCTCCCTCTACCTCTGCCACTACTCTGAGGCATGACTGGAGCTGCTGGCTGTACTACTGGCTGTACCACACTGCCTGAACTCATCTGCTGGGATGGTGCAAAAGTCACCTGAGGACATTCCCGAGCAAAATGCCCTTCCTGTCCACATTTATAATAGGTTGAAGATCCCAACTGACAAGCTCCCTTGTGTGGTCTCCCACATCTCCTACATACTGGACTGCTTGCGCCAGAGCTTGAGCCACTACCTATTCCCAGACCAGACTTGACTTTACTCCAGAACTTATTCTTTATTCCTTTTGCCTTTTCCCATCTTTTGCTGCCTGAAGTTGCTGTATTGGGGGCCTTAGAACCCGAAGCCTGTGCCTTTGACTGTCTCTGAATATTGGCACTTGCTTCCATTTTCCTGGCTGTATCCACTATAGTATGGAAAATCTCCTTTTCTGCTGGAAGAATCAAGGAAGAATACCTGGGATGCAAGCTCATAGTATATCTCCTTGCCTTCTTTTGATCAGTATCATAGGCTTGACCCACATACTGAAGCAAATCCAGGAACTTATCTGTAAACTCATCAACACTCATCTCGTCTGTCTGTCTCAACTGCTCAAATTCTATTACTTTCATCTCCCTAGAACTGTCAGGAAAAGCCCACCCTGCAAACTCATTGGCGAACTCTCCCCATGACATACTGTCCATCCTGGGCTCCATATAGTTCTTGAACCATTCTCGAGCTTTCTTACACTTAAGTGTAAACCCTGCCATTTTTATGGCTCTACTATCATCTGCTCCCAACTCATCAGTGATCATCTTCACAGTTCTAAGATACTCAAATGGATCATCTCCTGGATTGAATTTAGGAGCATCCAATTTCAAGTACTCTGTCATTTGCACCTTACTTTCCCCAGATGAGCTAGGTTGCTGTGCTGCAACAACAGGGGCTACTGGTTCTGGTTGTGGTGGTGGAGGTACTGGTTCATTTAACTCTGGGTGTGCTGCACTTGGATGACTAGGTGAAGGTGGATACATAGGATATGGTGGGTAATAATGAGGATAAGGCATATATGGCATGTAAGTAGGATATGGGACAAAACTAGAGTACTCCGACATACCTTCCATCGGATACCCTGGGTCCTGAGGAAAGGCTGGATAACCAAACCCTGAGGTCTGAGCGCCTCCCTGAGACTCTCCCATACCTTCTTCAGATCTGCCTACACTTATGCTTCCATCTATAGACTGGTCAATCTCCATAGCCTCTCTCACTTCCTCTGATCTTCCTCCTCTAACTGTACCTCTTCTGCTCTCGTCTACAGACCTTCTAGGGTCTATTGACGTACCTTCCCTGCTAGATCTTTGTGACCTTGCCCTTGGCAATGCAGGAGGACGAGCAGCTCTTCTCTCACTCTCTAGTGGGACTCCAGTCAATCGAGTTGATCGACGAGTTACTCGCATGTTAACTCTGGAAAACAACACATAACATAACATATCAGCATATATTTAACTCATATATCTCAATTATGCACATGCATATCATGGCATCAAATAGACAGGACTCAACATCCTATCCTAGTGGACATGACTCCCTATTGTGCTTGACTTCCTCTACCCTCTATGAGCCCAACACTCTCTCTATAGGTCCGATCATGTGAACCTAGGGCTCTGATACCAATCTGTAACGACCCCAAAATGGACCGTCACCGGCGCTAGGATTCAGATCGGCTTAAGGCCGCCAGAACCCGTAGCAAGCCTGCTATACTCTCTGAGTACTTGTAAAATCTCATACATGGTCATACATTTTCTGTGAAAATAAAACTTTTCTCTGGACCAAGACTTAACCTGTGCATGCACTATCTCTGTACTCTGTACCCCTAACTAGAGCTTGCTCTAGATGGGTTAATTCATACCTGTTAAGCCTAGTTTTTCACATACTCTGTAAAACAGTTCTATAAACAGACCATGTATACAAAAGATATACAACACAAAAATAACTAAGTCAAGCACGATTCTAACGTTATACACAATTGTTACATCTCTTTAATCGTACATGTCCACACTATTCTATTACAAAACTCTTCTCCCTTCCTATACTCTGCTGGACTTCCCCTGTACATTGTACACTGAACCTACAAGACTGGGGTTAAGGGAGTGGGATGAGCTCTATAGCCCAGTGAGTAGAACAGTAAAACAAATCATTAAAACATGATCTTATGGAATGCATCATATCATAGACAATCCACATCAAGGGTAAATCTGTCACCACATAGTCCTAGTAACTGTATCGTGCCAGGCCGTAGAATGGGGTCCTGGTCTTCCTGTACTGTATATGTATACGTGTATATAACACCTGTACTTACCATTTGCCAGGGCGTAGACTGGGCACCTGGTCTTTACTATACCTGCCAAGGCGTAGACTGGGCACCTAGACTTTCCTATACCTGCCAGGCCGTAGAATGGGGTCCTGGACTTCCTGTCTGGAACTATTGGATCATTCAGCATTCACCCACATCAACAAATAAGTATGCAATGCAACATCTTTGTGGATTCTAATGCACTCACCCTATTGCATAATCATGATGCATGAAATATGCTCAAAGCATTCAATGTCTCAATTAAATTGAGTAGTAAGTTTAGTTCCACTCACCTCTGGCTATCTGGACTGACTCTGCAGGCTCTGTAAACTCTGGAGCAGTACTCACTGCTGCTCTCTCTGGTTCCTCTGGTCTGTGCCTACACAGGTGGACTCAAATGAGGGACCAAACTAGCTTATGAACAACTCTATTAAACTCCCCAAGAATCCCCTGATACTCACTCAAACATCCATGCAAAGCATGCAAAGGAAGGCTGGACAGGACACTTTCGGCGGCAGGTTCGGCGGCCAAAAGTCCTCTCCAGAGCCGAAACTCATGCACCTTCGGCGGCCGAATCTCTATTTTCGGCAGCCGAACCCTTTCGGGGGCAAGTTTCGGGGGCTGAAAGGCACTTCAGAGACGAAAGTCTCTAACCTTCGGCGGCCGAAACTCCCCTCCAGAGCCGAAAGTCTGAGTGCTCGGGAGCAAGCTTGGGCAGCCGAAGCCACCTCCTCATGGGTTCGGCGGCCGAATGTACCTTCGACTGCCGAACCTGAGTTCATCAGCAAGGCAGAAACTTGCTCTGCCTCTCGCCAAACTGCACCAATCTTCCTCAAACTCAACCACCTCAATACCTCAATATGCATACACCCAAGTATATGCTCAAAGGGGTCAAAAACTACCTAAAAACCCCAACAAACAGCAAAGCATAACACATACACAAGCTTTTCTCACAAAATCATCAAAAACTCTCTTTTTACCCTATTCATGCAACTCTCTCCCAAAACCTCATCAAACCATCATAAATCCTCAAAACAAGTTCAGGATCTTCACTTACCTCTTGAAACCAAGAAGATGAACGATCCTAACGTGGAGTTTTGGAGCAACTCTCCTTCAAACGCTCCACATTTCAAAAGTCAAGTTTTTAGCTCAAACCCTTCAAAATAACATAAAAATCAATCAAATCTTTGCACGATTTAATGAAAACATGAAGAAACTCCAAGAAAGAGATGGTCTCACCTCTGAAAAGTGAAAGAAAAGGCGGATGCTTATCCTTCCACCGCTTGAGGGCCTTTTATAGGTGGCTGGCCAGACCACCTTCGGCGGCCTAACGTGAAACCAAAAGCCATGCATGTTCGGCGGCCAAACTTTCACCTTCGGCGGCTGAACCTGGCTTTTCTGCCTTGGTTCTTTTCTTTCAAAACTCATTGCATTTAAATTTAAACATTAAAACATCCTACATGACTTTAGAAAAACATAAATCCTACCCATCTAGAGAATTCCGACATCCTGGATTCCACCGGACGACAGGAATTCCGATGCCGGACTCTAGCCGGGTATTACAGCAAGCTCAAAGATTTAATTCAAAAGGAAATTCTCAAAAAATGAATACAACTCACTGCAATTGATTCAACTTAGGTTTAAAGAGTCATCACATCAATGGGGTCATGGAAAGAAAGCTCATTCAACCATAGCCTATGTGTTTGAGTAGAGCATAACAAAACAGAAAAAGAAAAATTGTGGCTAAATGTGTGTGAAGACTGTGGCTATGTGAATGTGTGTGTGTGTGAATTGAAAGCAAAAATGAAAGCAGAACCCGATTCTACCTTATGCTCATAGCCAAGAAACAAGCCCAAACTTACATGTAACAGCCTAAAGACTACCATACACACTTAACACGCATAAAGAACCTCAAAAACTTGTTCTAATCTCAACATACATCAACAAAATCCCAAGAGAAAATCATCCATCATTAAAACTAACTCAAACTTTAAAACTTTAGAATAATCAATCACGCACGCCCTAACGATTTGTAATATTGGTTTAAAACCTTCAGAAAACATAAGAAAAGTAAGGATCGAACTCACCTCTTGATGAACATGGAAAACGCAGCAATCAGGACTTGGAGAAGAGGAAACTCGATTTCTGAAGGTTTTCAAAGGTTAAAACTTAAAATCTAAACTCAAATATTCAAAAATAAAGTAAAAACTCATGAATTTTCTAAGAGATTTGAAGTAATTTAAGCAAAAACGTCTGGATAAGAGTATGGACTTACCTCTGTCCAAAAATAGAGAAAGAGCTTTCACGTTTTCGAACTAAAAGCCTTTTATAGGTGGCTGGAAAAATTTCCTTTGGTAGCCGAACTTGTAGGTTCGGTCGAATCTTAAAACCTTTATAAAACTCCTTTTTTTTTAAAAGAAAACATATTAAGAAAAATTTCAAATTTATTTTATGAAAACGCTATTTTATCCTTTTAAAAGTTTTGGCTTCAAGATTCCAGATTCCGACAGAGATTCTGTCGGAACGTTGGAATTCCGACTCTGGAGCTTAACCGGGTATTACAAGTTATTTCTTCATTTTTTTTACATAAAAAATTTAATTACTTATTAAACATTAATTTTATTTAAACATTCTCAAATTTCAAATGGTAAAGTCTTCTTATATTATATTTATTAAAAATTTTAAAATTTGTATCATTAATCTCTAGCTCATCATGTAACTCCAAAAATCCATTAAAGCTAAGTTTTAAAAATGGCGAACAAGAAACTTTGCCATTTAAATGAAGGGCCAACAATCTTTAGTTTCAATGGAAAAATCAAATTAAATTTACAGATTTAATTTAATTAGTTCAATTATTCAACTCATTTGATTTGATTTAATTATTTATTACTTGAATTATACATTAGATGTTAAGAATATTAAAATTTATTTTTTGATAAAATTTGAAGTGCCTCCTAATTAGTAATTTTATAAGTTACAAAAGTTAGTTATAATAAATTTTGCTATGGCTAGAAATTTAATGTTATATTATAGGTAAAATAAATTTATTAGAATATTAACCGTAATCTTCTTAATTTATTTGATTTTATTTAATTTTTTAATAATAATTTAAAAACAAATTTAAAATAAAAAATTAAAATTTAGTTTTCCTAATCCGTTGAATAGTTTGCGGGTGAATTTTAACCTTTTTAACATCCTCAAATTAAAAAAAAAAAAAACTTCATATTATTAATAAAATATTATTTCCACTTGGAATCGAATTAATTTCGGCTAATTGAAAGAACAATAATTAAAAAAGAATTATTTGTACCGGTAAACTGGTAAGGAAAAACTAAACCCCTAAACTCTGTTGAGGGTTTTGAGTTTGGAAAGGACTCTTCCAACCTTTTTCCGATCGGCGTCAACCAAAATGGGTTCAATGACAACATTTTCTCCTCTGTACTCTCATTTACATGTTTATACCCCTAAATTCCCAAACCATAATCTCCCCATCTCTTCAAAGCCCCCAGTTCACATACTACACCAACTCCGATTTCACCGAGTAAAACTTCACATTTCCTCTAAGCTCCCTTTATCACCTTTTCCTCGTATACCCAATTCAAATCTCTCAAAGGGAAATGGATTCCTGGCTAAATTTTTATGTGAGAAACTGCTTATTTCATTTGTTGGGGCATTTGTTTTCATGGGTTGTTTCGGTTATAATACTAAGCCGAGTTTGGCAATACCTTGTCAAACGAGTGAATCGAGTGCAAATATAGAGGAAAAGAAGGATACCCAGGTGGGCAAAAGTGAAGATGAGATGTTTGAAGAAGTTTTGAAGAAGGAGCCAAAGAATGTGGAGGCGTTGAAGGTGGTTGTGTATGGGATGATAAGAAGAGGAAAGACCAAGGAAGCTTTGAAGTATGTGGGCAGATTGATAGATATTGATCCGGAGGAAGTAGAATGGAGGCTTTTGGAGGCACTATGTTATGAGATGCTGGGTCAATTGAGTAAAGCTAAAAGTTTGTTCAAGGAAATATTGGAAGAGAGGCCTCTTCTTATTAGAGCTTTGCACGTATGATTCTTGAACTATTATATTTGTTTTCAGTTTATTCATACTATTCAACGTTTAGAAATCAAGAAATGTAATTATGTGCAGAAAATTGAAAATTTTTGCTTTCGATATAACGTTATGATAATATAAACCAACACGAGAACTTTTGTTTCAAGCTATACGGTTTAAGTGAGTTCTATTTGGATATGGAAATTAACAGTTTATTGAGGCTAATTAATTATCTGAGAATGAATGCTTTGTTCAAGAGTCAATTGCTTCATATAGATGTTACTATATACTTCATTTCTGAACCACAGTGATGCTCTTTTCTGCCTTACATTTTCTTTTCCTGATTATGAATGACATAGTTTCTCAGTAGATACATTTTGGCTGGAAAAGTGCCCAGTTTTCTAAATTGAAGTAAGGAAGTCAATAAATTGGAATTTGGAAATATTATTCTGAGTTTAGTTTATAATACAGATTTTTCTGGTTACTTATGAGATGGGCCACTTGTAATTCTCTAACCATGCGGGGGCCTGGAACCAGCACCTTTAATATTCTAGGTTCACATCGACAATTTCTTATTTTATCATATATGTATATATATGACTTGTGGCTTCAGTACCACCTGGTGGATAGTTGTAGTATAAGTTACATGACAAAAAACAAAATTTTGCATTAAACTGCTTACCTTTGTACTTTTGGGATTCAGTGAGACATCACTTTATAACAAGTTTATTGTTTAGTTTAGTATTCATTATCGTATAAATCTCTCTCGTGGGCACTATCTTAAGTTGTTGGCACTAGCTCAAGTTTTTGGCACTTTTATCACCATTTCATTTTTGTAGACATACCTCTTTACCCTTTCCCCTCCTTACCGCCTTTTCCCTTCCATTAATTACTCTTCCTTCACCCCATCCAAACATACCTTTAGATTTATTTAGGTTCTATCAGCAAGGGCACAGGATAAAAAAAATAGGAAATTCTAGTTGCAATTTCGAATCTGAAGTGTGTCACACTTTATTATCATTGGGATTTTGCTTTTGAATCATTTTATTCATTGCAGCAAATAGTGATATGTCATTTTATTGCAGCTTTCATGGTGAAAGACATATTGCAGGCTAATAGCCTAATACTTTGTTATTCTTTTGTTTGGATCAAAATTTCTTAGATGGTAATACAAGAGTTTTCCTGTTAGGAGATTACTTGATCTTGAAATTTGCTCCAGGATTGAAGCATGAACTGATTTTTAATATAATTACAAATGATTATCCCGTTCATGAAGCCTTGCAGCACCTTGCCTATATAATATTTTAATGTTTTCATTCACCATCACGGTTCTTTGTTAATATAAATGCCTAATTCATTTTAGGGTTTTTCTTTCTGAATGAATGAAAAATATACTTTCTTTGTGCAGGGTCTGGCAATGGTAATGCACAAAAACTTTGAAGGTCCGACTGTCTTTGAGATGCTGAATAAGGCTCTGGAAGTTGCTCGTCGTGAAAAAAGAGTGACTGAGGAGAGAAACGTCAGAATTCTAATTGCACAAATGCATCTTGTGAAGGTGAGTTCCAGCAGTATATCTGCTCAAATGCCACATGCTTCAATTTGTTACTCTTTGTTACTGTCTTCATATTTGTTTACGTTGCATTGATACTTTCTTAGGATTGAAGTTGAATCATCAAGAAGTAAAATTGAGTTTATAGTTCTTTTATTTGTGGAAAATAACTTGTATTTAGAAAATATTTTTGATGGAAAACATTTTCTGTCAATAATATTTTCCACATAAAATATTTTCCAACAAGGTAAATTATTTTCCATTGTTTAAATTTAATTTAAGAAATAAAATATATTAACAAATTTATATATGTAGATGTTAATAAGATTTTCAAAGTGAATAAAAATGGCTTAATTTTTTCTTTGACTAGGAAAATATTTTCTGTCGACTAATTTTCTTGAGTGTCCCAAACGCTAGAAAATATAGCAAATGTTTTCATGATAAACAGAGGCTTTATATCTGTAATAAGATAAGGAATAATTGGACAATTTCAATATATTTCTCCATTGAAGTAAGTGGGTATATATACATATTACAAGGCCTTGTTAAGGCAACTCCTAATAATCCTCTATCAATCACTTAGCTTATGATTATATAATTTCCTATGATTATATAATTTCCTATGATTATGTAATCTCCTATAATTATGTACAAATTATGTTCACACTCTAACACTCCCCCTCAAGTTGGATCATAGATATTTATCATGCCCAACTTGTTAGAAAGATATTCTATTCGAGGCTCATTTAAAGCTTTGGTGAGTATATCACCCAATTGCTCTCCTGTCTTCACATAACTGGTGGAGATTAAATTTTCTTGAATTTTCTCTCGGATGAAATGACAATCAATTTCAATATACTTAGTCCGTTCATGGTATACTAGATTGGAAGCAATGTGAAGAGCAGCTTGATTATCACACCAAAATTTCGCGGGTGATGCAACATCCATACCAATTTCCTTCAGCAGATGATTTATCCATTGAATCTCCCAAGTAGATTGAGCCATGGCCTTATATTTTGACGTGGCACTGAATCTGAATACCACATTTTGCTTCTTACTTTTCCAAGACACCAGGTTTCTTCCAACAAATACACAGTAGCCTGTAGTCGACCTTCTATCACTTTTGGATTCCGCACAGTCAGCATCAGAAAAACACTCAAGTGCAGTATGCCCATGATATCTGTAGAGTATATCCAGTCTAGAAATCCCTTTTAGATAACATAAAATTTGTTCCAGAGCGGCCCAATGTTTCGCCGTAGGTGCAGACATGAACTAGCTTACAATGCTTACTGCAAAAGCAATATCTAGCCGAGTCATCGCCATAAGGTAGTTCAACTTTTCAACCAACCTCCTGTACCTCTCTAGATCATCATAAGGGTCTCCATCACCTTTTATAAGACATATATTAGGAATCATTGGTGTGCTACATGGTTTAGCTCCCATCTTTCTAGTTTCTGCAAGTAAGTCAAGGACATACTTCCTTTGAGACAGAAAAATTCTTTTTTTACTCCTCAAGACTTCGACTCCTAAGGAATACTTAAGCTGACTCAAGTCTTTAGCATGAAAACTCGCATGCAAGTAGTTTTTGAGAGAAGAGATCCCTGTACTATCATTCCCTGTAATAACAATATCATCAACATATACAATAAGGAGAATAATACCAGTATCTGAATTTCTATAGAAGACTGAATGGTCACACTTGCATTTTTTCAATCAAATGTTTGAACAACTTCACTGAACTTGCCAAACCATGCACGGGGACTCTACTTCAAACCATACAAAGATTTCTTTAAATGGCAGACTTTCTCATACTCCCCCTGAGCAAGAATCCCTGGTGGTCGCTCCATATACACCTCCTCTTGGAGGTCACCATGTAAAAATGCATTCTTAGTATTTAATTGGTGTAAAGGCCAATGCTGAGAAGCAGCTAGGGAGATAAACAAGCGAATTGAGGTCATTTTTGCCACAGGAGAAAAAATGTCAGAATAGTCAACGCCATGGGTTTAACATAACCTTTAGCGACAAGACGGGCATTAAGCCTCGATATGGAGCCATCTGGATTGACTTTGATGGCAAAAACCCATTTACAGCCCACAGCCTTCTTGCCAGAGGGTAAATCAATTAGTTCTCAAGTATGATTTTTCATCTAGAGTCTTGATCTCCTCAAACATTGCATCACGCCATCTAGAATGAGGCAGGGCCTCTTTAACTGTCTTGGGCAAAGAAATGGAATTTAGAGAGACTATCAAGGAAGTAGAAGAAGGATATAGGTGATCATAAGACAGAAAGTTAGCAACAGAATAGATAGATTTACACTGTCGTTTACCTTTACGAAGAGTAATGGGGAGGTCAAGGTCACTTGGTGGTGGATCTGATGGCGAAGAAGATTCTGGTGCAGGACATGTATCATCAGGTACTGGTCTCCGAGAGTAAACTTGAACAACTGACGATTAACAGGAGGCTGAGTATTAGAAGGAATGTTACCATCAGAAGACATACTCGAAGAGGTCCCATTATCATATATGATTCTATAGATGAGCCACTCATCATCATCCTTTTGATCAGGAGATGTTTGTATAACAGGATAAAAAAGAACTTGCTCAGAAAAGACTACATCTGTTGAGACCAGATATTTGTTGAGGTTTGGAGAGTAACACCGATATCTCTTCTGAAGGCGAGAATATCCCAAAAAAACACACTTCAAAGCTTTAGGATCAAGTTTAGTCACGTAAGGTCTGACATTCCGAACATAGCTAGTACTGCCAAACAGTCGTGGTTTGAGAGGAAATAATAGCTTCTTAGGAAAGAGGACATTATAAGGAGTATTACTGTTTAGTACTGCGGAGGGCATGCGATTAATGAGAAAGTATGCAGTAGAGACAGCATCGGCCCAAAATTGCTTAGGAACTTGCATTTGAAACAACAGAGCTCTAGCAGTCTCAAGGAGATGTCGATTCTTTCTTTCAGCTACTCCATTTTGAGCGGGTGTATCAACACATGACAATTGGTGAAGTATATTATGTTGAGACATATAAGCCTGGAATGATTCTGACATATATTCTTTAGCATTGTCGCTTAGCAAAATTTGCATAGAAACATTAAATTGAGTTTTGATTTCAACACGGAAGGCAGAAGAATGAGAAAACACTTCCGAACATTGCTTCATAAAATAAATCCAAGTCATTCTAGAGTAATCCACAAAAGTGATAAAATATCTGAATCCAGTTTTAGATCCAACCGGGCATGGGTCCCAAACATTTGAATGAACTAATTCAAAAGCAGACTCAGCTCGTTTATTGACTCTAGGACTTAGAGCTTGGATGATGTTTTGCAAAATGATATGACTTATTTTTCAATAAAGATACCTTATGAAATTGAGGGCATAACTTCTTCAAAACCGGTAAAGAAGGGTGTCCTAACCGACAATGTACTTCAAACAGAGACATGACACTGGAGCAGGCAACAGACTGAGGCACCCATGCATCTAAAATGTAGAGACCTCCAAATACATGTCCTTTACCAATAATCTGCTTCGTCACAAGATCCTGAATGAGACAATGATCATGAATGAGACAATGATCAGGAAAAAGGAAAATACAAGAATTTAGGTCTTTGGTAAGTTTACTCACAGAGATTAAATTAAAGGCAAGATTAGGTAAACTTAGCACAGATGATAAGGTAATAGAAGGAGTAGGTTTAATAGTCTCAGAACCCTCAACATTATAGGTTGATCCATCAGCTATAATAATAGGAGAAGGTGCTTTATGAGATCGAAATCTAGTAAAAATATGAGGATTACCTGTCATGTGATCCGTGGCACCAGAGTCAATGACCCATTTATATGAAGAGGAAATAAAACACGTTTTATCTGTCTCAGCCGCTACTGAAGACGTTGGGATAATTTTAATAATATGGGTCTTACTGTCAGAAACCATTTTAACCAAAATCCTATCCTCTTATACCTTCAAACGAATTAAAGAAAGATAACAAAACCTAACCTAGTGAACAGTATAACAAAAACCCGCCTCTACCCAACACCCAAACAACAAACGAACCATAGATCTGACAAGGGGGCTACAAGACAACTTTGGCGTCCTCCCTAGGTAGACGGTGAGAGACAAATATTATCCTAGATAGGTAACACAAAAGAACAGGAGCCCTAAGTCTCCAAAAATTTAAAACTTGACGGAAGAGAAAAAATTAAATCTTTACAGGAATGGCTCTGATACCATGTAATAAGATAATGAATTATTGGGCAATTTCAGTATATTTCTCCATTGAAGTAAGTGAGTATATGTACATATTATAAGGACTTGTTAAAACAACTCCTAATAATCCTTTATCAATCAATTAGCCTATGATTATGTAATCTCCTATAATTATGTACATATTATGTTCATGCTCTAACAATATCTAATGGTCGTATTAGCTGAATATGCAGGGGCAACTGGATGAAGCCTTGAAAAAATTTCAAGATCTGGTTAATGAGAATCCTCGAGACTTTCGCCCTTATCTTTGCCAGGTAATTTTATTTCCAATTATTGGGATTAGGCTAGAGTTTAGTAGATTAGTAGTTAAGTTGTTATATCCAGTGATGATACATGGCAGATAGTAGTTATACCTTTCATGCATTCAAGATAAGAGATGCAATTCAATTTCTCTTGCTTACTTAGTCTCTCTCTCTATTCTCTATTCTTTCTTCTCTTCTATTTCATCTCTATGTTCTCAATTCTTTCCTTCCCTCTCCCAGCTTCTATAGATCCATGAGCAAGGGGATCTAACATATTGTGTTATTAGTGTTAGTAATTGGTAATTTTGACATAATTTGGTACCTTCAATGTTCGTAAGGTCAAAAAGTTTGGTGGCCAGGAATTTATTTTAACATTACAATTTTACCTTAATTGTTTATTGAAACACTTTATCTTTGGTCAAATTTTTTGTTGGCAACTAGAGCTTGGTTGTAGTTTGATGAAGATACACTTTCCCTTCTACTTTTAGCCAACTAGCACTGATGTGTTACTATATTTATTTTCCGTATAGGAATTATTACTAGAGTTCCACTCTAGCCTCGTAAGTCCACACTAGATGAATTTCTTTCTGTGCATATCTTTTTGTGACTGCCTGTGGCAGCAAGAAATGTTGATGAATAGTGTGTAGCAAGAAATGTCCTTGGTGAATTAGGAATGGAGATTTTTTATTACTAATTGAAAGACATGCTATTTAAGTAAAAGATAGCAATAATTGCCATTGCTGATGTGATACCGTTAGATAGATAGTTAAGTAGGTTCTAGTAGATTCCTGTAAGTTCTAGTGTATTCTTATAGTTTCCTTTGTATCTAGACATTTTATAAATAGGTGCACTTGTACATACATTAGAGATACATTTGTACTGTATAATACTCATTATAGCAGAGTATTTTCATCAAATCAAGATGGTATCAGAGCAGGTTCTTTAGTTTCTCTCTTATATCGAAGAAACCTCCCTTAGCACAAGAAAATGGAAGAGAGTAGCTCTGCTAGGTCGCAGAGCCAATCAGCTCCGACGAAAGACATCCCTAAGAGGATCATTGATGACACCTTAACACTACAAAACTCTGACAATCTAGCGATGATTCTCGTCTCCGTTCAACTGAATGGCGTCAATTACAAAGGTTGGAGTCGAGCGATGAAAATCACTCTTAGTGCCAAGAATAAGCTCGCGTTCGTTGAAGGAAAATTCGTTGTACTAGAAGATGGATCTGAAGACTACGAGAAGTGGAGACGATGCGATTACATGGTAACATCATGGATTCTCAACTCTATTTCAAAGGATCTGGTTGGAAGCTTTCTCTACGCTACTACTCCCGAGAACTTTTGATCAAATTAGGAGAACGTTATGGTGAGAGCAACAGACCGATGATCTATTAAATTAAGCGAAGGATAGTGTTGATCTCCCAAGAGAATTTCTCGGTGACAACATACTACAATAAATTGAAACAACCGTGGGACGAATTAGCCAATATTGTGCCGATACCTCCATGCAGCTGTGGATCTAAGAAGCTCGCAATAGAAATTCACAACGACGATCATCTAATGCAATTTTTTATGGGACTCAACAATGCCTTCAATCAGGTATGCTGTCAAGTATTGCTTCTGGACTCAACAATGCCTTCGATCAGATCCGCAGTCAAGTATTACTTCTGGATCCATTACTGACGGTGAATAAAGCCTTCTCGATGGTTTTGCAAGTGAAATCTCGAAAGTTCAAAGCAACTGGCAAAAATACAGGAAATATGACGCGAGAAAAGGCCACTGACCACTGCAACCTAGATGGACATACACGAGCTGGATGCTTCAAGCTAATCGGTTATCTAGAATGGTTTTAGAATAAGAACAAGCACTTCACCATTCTAGGGACCTTCAAACCAAGATATGCAGCTTATATGTCACATGCCGAAGGTCACAATGCAGGATTGGTCTCGAAAATACCAATAGCAGACACTGGATTAGTCACTACTAAATTGAACAAAATGTAAGAAGTTAATGCGAAGCTTGAGCTACTGCAGCAAGAGATGAGCAGGCTAATCATAGGTAAAGCAGTTGCTGCAGTAAATACAGTCAATTCACACTCAGACTACACTTATCATCCATCTTATTGTTCTGGTAGTAACCTCAACCCTTTCTATCTCAATCATAAATTTCTTCTTCAATTTTTGCTTGTTGCGCTATGATAACTGAAATAGGGGTATGGATTATTGACACTAGCGCATCAGATCATGCCACACCACATAAACATCATATGATATTTGTCTTTTCTATTTCTGCACCAATAACTATTCATTTAGCAAATGGCTCTTCCACACAGGTCTCACACATTGGAACCATTGCATTGCATACTCACATGAAGTTAATTGATATTCTACTTGTTCCTGATTTGACCATGAATCTTTTATTTGTATCCATATTGTTTAAATATACTAATGTGACATTACAATTGTATTTATCTTATTGCTTCTTTTAGGACCAGAAAACTAGATCTATTATAGCCGTTGGAAGAATAATAAGTGGATTATACATTTTAGATAATAATAATTTTTCTGCTTCCACCATTCAGTCCTATATTGATTCTGTGTATAATGTGATTGCTTCAAATCTCATTGTAAATCCCACTGAATTTCATAATAGTAATAAAATAGCTGCCTCTCTTACAAATTCCATAACAAAGGTTCCATTTTCTATTATTCATGCTAGACTAGGGCACTCTTCTTGTCATAAAATGTCTCATATACCTGTTTTTAAGCAATTTGTTGATGCTAGTCACATGTGTGCTTTGTGTCGTCTGACTAAAATATCTAGATTACCTTTTTCATAACAGTAACGGTATCACTGCTAATCATTTTGACCTTGTTCATATAGACTTATGGGGACCCTTTTCTGTTCACTCTATCACTGGTGCTAGATTTTTTTAACCATTGTCGATAATAAAACTAGAGCAACGTGGACCTATATACTTAGGTTTAAAAACCAAACATATTTTGTTTTGACCTCCTTCATTCAATATGTCAAAACACAGTTTGACACAACAATTAAAATATTAGATATGATAATGGAGGATAATTTCTTACTAAAAAAGTGTGCTTCCTTATTTTCTTTTGACAGAATTATTCATCAAACCACTTGTCCTCATACACCTCAACAAAATGGTATAGTAGAAATTAAACATAAACATATTCTCAATATAGGTAGGGCCATTCAATTCCAAGCTCAATTCCTAAAAACTTATTGATCTGAGTGTATATTGGTAGTTACTTACATTTTTAACAGAATGCTGGTTAAAGCTTTAGTTTTGATTAACTCCTTTTGAAGCTTTATTTAACAAACTACATACTTATGATCACCTAAGAACTATTGGTTGCCTATGCTTTGCTATCAATCAGAGTCCTAAGAAAGATAAATTTGATCCTAGATCTTCCAAATGCGTTCTCCTTGGATACTCTAATACTCAAAAGGGATATAGACTACAAAATTTAGACATAAAACAAATCTTTATTAGTAGAGATGTTCTTTTCCATGAGTCTATTTTCCCTTTTCAAAATCATTCTTCTCAGGAGCCTTCTATTTCGATTCTAGTTCTCCCAATGAGTTTACCTGATGATACCTCGAGTTTTTCTTCTGGTTTTGATCAGGTTCCCACACATTTTGATTGTGTTTTCCAAGCACATTCAGAAGAAAGGGTCATTCCTCCTTTCCTACCTTTAAGAAAGAGTACCAGAATGCATAATAAACCATCATGGATGCAAAGATTTATGTTGTGAATCACTTATCCACTGCTTCTAATCTTGATTTGTCTATTAACTTTACACCTTCACATCATACTTACCTCAACACAATCTCTCACAGTCATGTACCTTTTACTTACACTCAAGCTTCAGTTGATCCTAATTGGGTTGAGACAATGCATCATGAGTTTTTAGCTCTTGAAAAAAAATGGAACTTGGGTGCTTACTGACTTCTTGAAAGGCAAAAAGGCCATTGGTTCAAAATGGGTTTATAAGGTTAAGACCAAGCCTAATGGGGAAATCGATAGATATAAGGCTCGTTTAGTGGCTAAGGAATATAATCAAGTGGAGGGATTAGATTTTAAAGATAGATTTTTTCTTGTAGCCAAGATTGTTACCATTCAAATTTTTATTTCTTTAGCTACTTCTAAACATTGGTCTATTTTTTAATTTGATATCAATAATGCTTTTCTACTTGGTTTTTTAGAAGAGAAAGTGTACATGCAGCCTACTGCAGGTTATTCAAAAGCTAGTCCAGGTCAAGTTTGCTTGTTGAAAATGTCGCTTTATGGTTTAAGACAGGCTTTATCCAGTCAGTACATAATAATTGTCTTTTCACGAGGGATGCTAATGGTATCTATACTGTTATGCTTATCTATGTAAATTATGTGATCATAACTGGTACTTCTATTTCTGTCATCGATCAAATTAAATGTTCTTTACATTGTAAATTTACCATCAAAGATCTTGGACATTTGAAATATTTCCTTGGTTTAGAAATCACTAGGTCTGCATCTGGCACCCTTATCAGTCAGAGAAAGTTTATTTTTGATGTTTTAAGTGATACCGATATGTTACATGTTAAAAATGCCTCCACTCCTCTACCTAAAGGTTTGAATCTTGATCCTTCTATTGGTGATTTACTTCCTGAACTATGTTTTATGATATCTTAAGACGTATCCAGCTAGAGGATTATATTTTTTTACTACATCTAACTTGTCTCATCTTTCAGCTTATTGTGATGCAGATTGGGTCATCTGTTCCTTTTGTAGGCAATCTATTACTAGGTTTTGTGTTTTTTTAGGAAACTCTCTTATTAGTTGGAAGATCAAGAAAAAGATCTAGAAACAGAAAACAGTTTCTAAGTTTTCTACTGAAGCAAAGTATTGAAGTATGGGAGCTGTCGTGTGTGAACTTCTATGAATTTATATACACTCAAAAGATTTACGAGTTAATGTGCAATTTCATATTTCTTTGTGGTGTGATAACTGAGCAGTTATTTATGTAGCTAACACCCTGTTTTCCCCAAGCATCTTTAACATTGATTGTCACTTGGTCAAGGAACAGTTACAAAAGAGTTTTATTGCTCCTATCTACATGTCATTAGCTTATCAGCTCGTAGATGTTTTCACCGAACCATTGCTCACTCCACAACACCAATTTTTATCCTCAAGTTGCATCTGGTTGCCTTGCCCCTTGATCCAACTTGAGGGGATATTAGTATATACCGTTAGATAGTTAGTTAAGTAGGTTCTAGTAGATTTATGAGGTTCTAGTGTATTCTTATAGTTTTCTTTGTATTTAGACATACTATAATAGGTGCACTTGTATATACATAGAGATACTTTTGTACTGTATAATACTCATTATAGTAGAGTATTTTCATCAAATCAAGAGAATTGGTGCTGTCCTGTGTTTTTAAGAAAACAGTAAAGTTTACTGTAAAATAAGAGAACAGTAAGCATTGCGGAAAGGCTAGATGTCCATGAACAATGCTGACCAAGTGCCTTACTATGCGCTGGTTTAGTTGACTAAACATAGATGAAGATTAGAGAACTAATACTTTCTACTGGAATATGTGGCAGGGAATAATTTACAGTCTATTGGATAGAAAAAACGAAGCTGCAGAACGGTTTGAGACATATAAGAGTCTTGTGCCTGAAGAATTTCCGCAGAGAGGATTTCTTGATGATGTTGTATTGGCAGCAAAAACCGAGTCTCAGGAACAGTTTCAGGAGGAGTTTGAAACTGAATTCTCATACAGGAAGTGAAGCAACAGCTTCTCTTACGTTGTACTGCACTGTTTAATGTTTTTAGCTAGAATGTTGCTTCCCATTGTAAATATAATTAGTGGGATGGGAAACTTGTGAACCAATTAGAGTGGGTAAGTTAAGATCTCAATCCTGCAGATGATTTCAGTACACGAGCCGAAGCTCATTGGTCAGACTATAATTTTAATAGCAACACGCATCACAGTTTTATGAATACGATTGACCAAGGGCTTGGGATTGATAATCACGTTGAAGATGATGCATATCAGTGATCTATTGTAATACTACGATGCAAATCAGAATCCCTGGTTCCTAGTTGGGCTCTTTAGGATGAGAACAGTACAATTGGGAGTAATGTTTTTAAGGGATGTGTATGATGATGAGTTAGTTCAAATCCATTGAAACAAGTTTTTTTTTTTTCACAAGTTTGAAAGTCATTTGTCGGTGGATCTGGTATCTCTCTCCCTCTCTCTTTTTTTTTCTTTTTTTTTTGTGAAAGTTCTTTCTGGAGTTTTAAATGCAAGAATCAATAGTCCACATATTCATAAAAAAAAAAAAAAAAAAAAAAATCTCATGCATCATACATGTGCATTTGTATCATGTTACACTAACCTTTATTCATTTGGAAAAAGATTACCTATACCTGGTCCATCATGGATCAAGACACAAATGTGTGGATTTCATGTAATTTGTATATTGAGAGATTTACGTGTTTGTCTTGGGTTCATAACAGAGTCGGTAAGTAAGAATTACCATGATAAATGCAAGAAGAATATGGATAAAAAGCAGTTAAGAATGTACTCGTAATAAAAGAAGTGGATAAAATGCACAACTTGAATTTCTAAACAAAAAACTTGGAGAAATTTAAGGGGTAAGACCAAAATAATGCAAAAGAAGAGCCATTGGTGAACTCAATCTTTGAAGTCCTCTGTATTGAATTCCTATGTATTGACAATCTTCTTGAGAATATTCAACTGAATAAATAGGAACTACGTAAAACTTTAGATCAAAGTTCATTAGAGCTCTTTTTATAATATCCAAAATTTATCATCAATAAAACTTGAGTTCTTTTTATCTTTATCTCACTTTTTCTTATTCCTATTTATATAGTTGAAAATCTAAGCACAATTCATCCTAATTGATGTGAAAAATCAAATTATGAAAAGATTCATTCATGCATCATTGATATCATGGCATAGCATATTAATCCCTTAAGTTTTACAACCATCATAGCTCCAAAGTTGACCAGGAGTGCTTCTATCCCTGTCTTACGGTTTAATAGGGTAAGCATATTATTGAAGGCTAGGTTGAAAAGGACTACATTGATTGAAAGCCCAGTAAAGTTAGAAGCCTGCCTAAGTTGAGACTAGCTTGCCACTATGATATATGAGAAGGAAGAGACCAAGACTATACTTAAGAAATTGCTTGATGAAACCCCAACAGCGAGATGGAGGAGATGATGGCCAAAATTTTCAAGTCATTAGGCAAGCCATTAGGCAAGCAACCCACTGAAAGAGGTTAACGGAACTAAAAAGCCCAAGTCTATCGTTGAAATTGTTAGAGAGAAGATCGAAAGGAAGGCCCATGGTTTATTTGATGCAAACTTCTGGAATGAGGATGACTATATGAAACTAAAGGCTAAGGAGCGTAGCACAAAGTTTAAGATGATATCTTAGAAGTTTGAGAAATTACGAATGAACCTCAAGAAGTAAGTAGAACTAGAGGGGGCATGGGTCTGTTTGATTAAAATGAATTTGACAAGCAATTTTTCAAATCATGCATAATTCAAAAAATAATTATCAATTAATGCAGGATCAAAAAATATTTTCAGATCATGTGTGTCAGCCCAGCGTGTTCGGCAGTATTCGACACCCATAGTGTCGAACAACAGAGAGTTCGACACCATGGGTGTCGAACCTCCAGTCACTCAGCTTGTTCAACACCATAGGTGTCGAACAAGCTGTTCCTTGCCACGAGAGTAGATTAATCTGCTCCCGTGGCTGCACGCATGGCGTGTTCGACACTTTGGGTGCCGAACACGTAACTCTTTGGCACTGCAGGCTTTTTTTTCCATGCAGGTACAGGCCTGCATGCATAAGAATTTGTTTGGCACCATCACTGCCGAACAAATTCCTGTGCGGTCCGTGGCTCCTCTGCATGCAGTACCGCATGCAGAGTATGCAGATGCATGCGGTACTTTGCATGCGGTACTGCATGCAAGAGAAAAGTGTTCGGCACTATAAGTGCCAAACACTTTTCTTCTGCATGCTTCGGACTACGTGGCTCTGCATGCAGAGCCATGTGGTCCTGCTTGCACAATTTATTCCCAACGGCTAGTTCGGCACCATCACTGCCTCTCTATAAATTACCCCACCTACTACTCTATAAATTACCAAAAATCTACATAAATTACCCTACCCACTACTCTATAAATTACCCAAAATCTGCACTCTATCTCAGCAAATTGCATTCTATAAGCTATTTATTCCCCTCTACAAATTTCACAAAATTATTGTATCTACTTGTATCTAGGGATGTAAACGGGTAGGGTACCCGCGAAAATTAAACTACCCGAACCCGAACCCGATTTATATTAGTAATATCCGAACCCGTTCCGAACCCGATTAAAAATTAATTTAAACTATCCGAATTCGTCCCAAACCCGATTATTATTATCCGAATAAAACCCGAACCCGTTTAATCTTATGTATTTTAATTAATAATTTATATAAAAGATATTTTTCATTAATAATTTTCATTTAAAAAATTTAATATTTCTAAAGAATATTTAAATTTAAATTTTTAAATATAAATATATAAAAAAATTTATAAATATTATTGTAAAATATATTTTTTATATTAAATTAATTATTTATATAAACGGGTTCGGGTAGTGGGTACCCTGTACATAAAATCCGAATTCGATTCGAACCCGCAACGGGTATTATTTTTAAAACCCGAACCCATTCCAAACCCGATTATAACTACCCAAATCCGTTCTATTAGGGTTCGGTCGGATCGGGTACCCGAAAATACCCGATCCGTTGCCATCCCTACTTGTATCGATTCGACCACAAAAAAAGAAACGCCGGTAAGTTTTAAATATTTTATATTCTAAATTTTAATTTTTTTATGTATATAGTAATTTGAGTACAAATTAATTTTTATTCTAATTTTTTTTTATCAGAGAAATGGCAGTTCCTACATATGCTAATATTTATTGGGATGGTAATATTATAAATAGTTGTAATGGTTACGATTATGATGGAGGTTTTTCGAAGATTATTGCAATGGGTAAACGGATAAGTTTTAATCAATTGGTCGGTAAAATTGCTCGTGCAATTGGATTATCTGAGAATAATGAATTTATAGAGATAATTAGTTTTAGAAAGCCTACAATTGTGGATGGATCCTTAAAATTTGAATGTATGGAGATATGGGGTGAAGATGATGTATCTAGTATGTTTAATTACTTGTATCAAATTGGTGGTATACCTGGTATAGAAATATATGTTAAGATACTTCGTTGTGTTGATACTACAAATGAGGATGCTGATATTGGTCCATCTGGAACTGCTGTAGAATCAAATGATGAACAATGTGAAGAGCAAAATGTAGTTGATGATTATGGTTTATCTGATAGTCTTGCAGGGCCGTCAATTAATTTATCTGATACAGTAGAGGATGAGAACGAGGATGACGATGATTCATGGATGTCTACTGAGGATAATGATGATGATAATGGTCAGGAGGATAGTGGGAGTGAGTCTCGATATTACAACACACAATTTTCTAATTCTATTGTGACTGTTGTTCATCCTTCCCCATATGCAGAAATAGACTTCGATTTGCTTAGGGTGGATCCTTATGATAAGTCAGAAGGTCGTTCATTTTGGGATCCTTCTAAAGAGTTTTCAGTTGGGATGATATTTTATTTGAGAGATGCAGTGGCTGCGGCTGCAAAAGAATATTACCTAATACATCATCATCAATTTTGTTACCATGAAACAAGAGAGAAAACTTATTCCATAAAGTGCAAAGACAAAGACAGTGGGTGTGCATGGAGGCTTCGACCATCCAAGAAAGAAGGAGAGGATATATGGAAAATTACGAGATACAGTGGACCGCACACATATACAAATCATCAGTTGACGAAAAACCATAGCAAATTGGATGAAAATTTCATTTGTTCATTCATCTTTGCATTAATTGAACAGTAGTCCGATATAAAAATTACTGCCTTACAAGCTGAAGTGAGGGATAAATTTGGGTACGAGCCGTCTTATCAGAAAACTTGGAAAGCTAAGCAGAAGGCAATTGCAAGGCTTTATGGGGGTTGGGATGAATCATACAGTCGTTTGCGTAGATTCATGACTGTTCTTCATCATTTTAACCCAGAAACAGTATACATGATTGAAGATAATCCACATTGGATAAATGAGCGATTAAATCCGATATATTGTGTATTTGACCATATGTTTTGGGCTTTTAAGCAATCGATTGAGGGATTTAAACATTACCGACCTGTTATCTCAATCGATGGGACATTCTTATACGGAAAATACACCAGGTGTATACTGTGTGCAACCGCACTTGATGAAAATAATCAACTATTTTCATTAGCTTTTGCCATTGTTGATAAGGAGGACGGTGACAATTGGTCATAGTTTATTGATTTCTTAAGGATCTTTGTGACCAATCAAGAAGATTTGTGTATAATTTTAGATCGCCATGCTGGAATTCTAAAGCGATGCAGAAAGATTGGTGGCAACCTCCAGCTGGTCATCATCGTTACTGCATCAGACATGTTTTGAGTAATTATAATAAGACATTCAAAAATACAGCAATAAAGGAAGCGTTGCGCAAGACAGGTATGTATCATGTTTTAATACGAAATTTACTTAATTTTTAAAATTTAATGTCACTTTTAACTTATGCTAATTTAACTTTGATGAACTTTCATATATATCAGCAAATGAAAGTTAGAAAAGAAAGTTTTACGAGGCAATGAACAATATTCGGGAGGTGCATCCTGAATCATACAATTGGGCAGTGAAGATAAATTTAGATAAATGGACGAGATCACACGATGGTGGACAGAGGTATGACGTGATGACAACAAACATAGCAGAATCCCTAAATGGCATGATGAAAGGATTTCGGGCGTTGCCAATAACTACAATGGTTGAAAAATAATTTTCCAGTGTGTCCATTATTTTGATACGTGGAGGACAACATTTTTGGATCAATAAAGCAAAGGCTATGTTTTCAGTCAGTATTGTAGTGACACACTGCGTGCTAACGCAATTAAAGCAAATGGACATAGAGTTCGATGGTTCAATATTCAGACAATGGTTTGCGAAATAATTACTGTAAATGGTAGGCAAAAGCAAGTGGTCAAACTCATGGATCAAACATGCACATGTGGCAAATTTCAGGAGATAAGAATACCATGTTTTCATGCTATTGCTGCATGCATATCACATTCAATTGACTACGAACAATTTGTATCTGACTATTATAAATTGAATTGTACAATCCAATGTTACGTTCCATCCTCTTAGACATCCTGACTATTGGCCTACAGCATATGGACTTTCTCTCGTGCCTGACATTTCTAGAACAAGAAAGAAAGGACGACCGATGTCTTGTCTTCTAGAATATGTAATGAGATGGACTGGAGGTCAAACAAAATAAAAGAAATGTCCAGAGTCCATTGTTCCATATGTGGCAGGGTGGGGCACAATAAGAAAACTTATATGGGTGGGGAATCAAGTAGATAAATATTGCAAAGAATTCAGTTAATTATTAAATTATTTTTAATAATGTACTTTATTTTTATAACATAAGAATTATATATGGATTTGTAGTGGCGCAAAGCATTCCCACCTAATTCTCGCACCGGCATATGGTCCATTGTTTTTCCTTTTCTAAATTGAATAATATAAAATTTGAAGTAATAGGAACGAAAAATATCTGAATATTTAAATTTCTCATGCAGTTGCTTTGATATATATATAGATAATAATAAATTTTATCTTACTTTTTGGATATATCATTAATTAAATTCTAAGTTTTTCAAATTGCATGTGCCTACCTCTCCAACTCATTCATAGGCTCCATTTCCTGAAGTTAATTATTATTGAAAAATTAATATCATATAATGCTTTTTGATGACCGACATATAAAACTTAAGCACGTGACATGCTCCCCTACCTTGTAGTATAAAGTTTGGTTTTTTCGCCTGATATGTAAAAAAAAATTATTCTATAATCAAATTGTGAAATCTCAATAATTATTCCTTCAATGCTAAAATAGAAAAAAGAAATCATAGCATAACTTAACAAAAACAATAAAATCAAACCGCCTCTTGGGTTGATGAAGTCCAACCATTCATTCAAAAGCATCAAAACATAAAGCATAACAGAAATAATAATTAAGCATAAGGTTACAAATTCCCAACATTATTCAAATGGAAAATTACAAGGCTTGACCGACAACATCCTTCTTTTCCTAACCCATTCTATTATCAGCAGTCATTTCCAACTTCACACCAATATCATCTGTTGAATAATCACCATTAACCTAGAAAGGAACAACAAATCAAGGAGTCAACACATGTTAAAATTTGTAGTATTCTAATCATGCTCACTCATGTTAATACTTAGATAGCCACAATTAATCAATTCAAAATGTAATCTGAGATCATCAACAAGGAAATATTGAATTAAGCAACTAAAAAATATAGACTCCACCATTATACATAAATCTAACAAGACAATAATAAGAGTGAAATCGATTTAAGTTGAACTATATGATTATAAACATATCTGTATCAACCCAAACAAAATTATATTGTGAGTAATAAACTCATATGTAGTACATCGATAAATTTATTACGAATTATACTAAAGTAAATTCAATAGCTCACTACACTAATGCAAGTGCAACTCACAATCAAAACAGAGTTATAGTTCAACTGTGAAAAACATAATTTAAAGAAACTCAGAAGAAAAAATTACATGCACCAATTTGACATGTGCAATAAACTCAGAAGCAGCTTCCTCAAGTGCCCGAGAAGAACCTATCATGTCTAATTACCACCTGTAAAAACCAGAATAATAGTGAATCATAAGAATCAATCAATATCTTGGAATAGGCTAAACTAAGTACCAAAAAAATAATAATAATAATGTTGTAATTTAATTAAAATACTGTTTACATACATATTCAACTCACAGTCAATTATGATCACCAGTACCACACCCTCGATGTCTCCTCTCATGTGGAGCCCGTAAGCGACCCCGCCATGGTCTCGGTGCTAAGAACTATTGAGGATCCTGATCATTCTGTGTTGGTGCATTGACATTTGGATTTTGCACAACATTACTAGAAGGATCGGACTCACCAAACTAATCGACACCAGTCTGGCCATATCCTAATCCAGCGTTATATCCCGCAAACATATTCTCTATAGTTCCGCCTGACATGTAAAACTGCCTCAAAGTAGAAGGTTCATGCACAAGCTTTGGAGCAAATGCAGGAAACACGGATCCTATTGGCGTATACGCTACACCATAAGCACCAGGACTAAATAAAGGCATTGTATTCAGTCTAGGCGTCCAGCCCATGAACTGACTCTGTGAGGGATAAAACATAGAAGGCACCTGAGATGAGCTGGGTGGCACATTAGATGAACTAGGTCCATCTTCGTGTAATGCTTGTGACTGATGATATTGTATAAGGGGAGGCACTGGATTCACATCCCTATCACCTTGTTCTGTTTGTGTGTGATCCCTTCTACGGCCCCTAGCATGTCCACGAGTCATACCCCTACTACCACGTGAAAAAGAATCTGGATTAGGCGGGCCATCTGGGTCAGCCGTGCTGGGTGGTGCAGCAGGTGCTGGATGTGGAGCTGGCAATTGTGTTTGCCGCCTCTCTTCCATCATACAAAAAGAAACAGACTGTATGAGGTCGCACATAGCTGTCATACTCCCAGTGGTCGGGTTGGTAGCAATAGCGTACATGTGCTCCAGACCATCCTCCTGCACAACATATAAGCAATTATATTATTTAAAATATATTGTTATTATTGTTGAAAATGACATAAAAATTCATAAATTGTTTACCCTTGTTCCCATTGCTGCTCCTTTAACCGAAATCTAACGTCTGGACACCCTATGGTACCACTCTATATACTCTGAATGGAAATGGAGTGGCTCTGTTATTGGCGGGCCAGTTATTATTCTTCTACCTCGGGTGTTCCAGCGCACGATCCAATGAGAGTGCACTTCTGCCCAGTTTGTGTCGCTCTTCTGCAAATCAACATCATGGAGTACAGCAGATTATTGAGGCTCAGCAGGAATATGCTGCTGCATACCAAATTGTCGCATGACCCAATCCGGCTGATGCCACTCTATTATATGAAAGCATATTAGTGGGACAATAGCTCTCCAAATCTCTCGTCCTTGATGACAATATTCGGGTAACGACTCAATCAGGGTATCAGTGTACGGCTCCCAAATTACCTGAAATTATCATTCAATTTTTATACATAAATTAATGTACCTAAAAATTATTAATTTTTTTTAACATTATTACCTGCTCGGGTAATAATCGATCAAGCTGATAACGCAGCTCCACGAGTACGTGAGTGACAACCTCCGTTATCTGTCTGGCATTACTCCACCTGCACAACAAATTATATTAGCAATTATTTTTTTAAACATTAAATTTAAAAAAAATTAACAATAATATAATATCACATACCTGCTGCCTAGTGGAGCGTCATGATGTGGTACTGTGTTAAACAGTGTCGGCGATACTGCTGTGATCCGGTCCCATGCCCATATCTGAAGTATGAATAATGGACCAGCCATCTGCATAACTTTAGGATTTGTCACCTTACATAACTGTCTATACAACCATACCAGACATGTCTCACCCCAGCTATAATTGTCGGCTTCTTCAAGATCGGCTAGCAAAGGTAAAAACATTAGGTTCACACGCAAAGCAGATGTATCACTAAAAATGGATCCAATGACCCTCATAATATATGCTCTTGCGAACCTATGTATGACTTCCTCATCAGTATCATCTGGAAGTTGACTAAACTCCTCTACTAGCCAGATCATTTTCAGATAACACCCCTTTATGGCATTGTTAGGTGGAACGACACATAATAATGCCTCACAAACTGATGGCCAATGGTGGCGTGATCGGCCTGTAACAACTGCACCATTGATCGGCAACCCGGTTATTAGCCCCACTTCCTGAAGGGTTATGGTCATTTCCCCTTCAGGAAACATAAATGTATGCGTCTTTGGTCGCCACCGCTCAACAAGGACCGTAATTAAGTGCCAATCCAATGCAAAAAAACCTAACCGTATTACGCCATAAAAACCTGTCCGCCATAGGTGAGGTATTATTTGATCTGAATTATCGTCCAAATGTAAAACTGTACCCGTTCTTCTGCAACCTATCGCCGCACTTTCTATAGTTTGTTGCCATATAGTCTCAGACCGATGTTCGACCTGTCCATATAGTAACGATGGATTATTGGGACCCAGTAAAATATAATCACGGCGGTCATGGCGGTTGCGTCTTTCCTCCATATCTAATTATACAAAATAATAGTCAATATCACACCACAATGAAATGCTATACTAGTACACATTCACCAACTTTATTATATTCAAATTAAATAACAATATTCAAACACCATTTATTCACTAAATAAATGTACATAATTTAACACTACAATAATATATATATTCTACAAATATTCTTGATCAGTCCAAATTTAGACCATTTTATCATATTGTTATTGATGTTAATTTACACTTTTTCTGTCTAATTTTGTGGTTTTGATCTTATTTTGCAGAAAATGGTGTAAAGAGGTAATTCAGAGAAAATGTCCTTAAAACTGCCTAAAATGGAATAAAGGAGAGCAAGCATGCCAAGTTGCATCTAAAGAGGAGATAAACAAGGAAAGTAATTTGAAATTCAAATTTCAAATCTCCAAGAGCATTCAAAATTCAAGATTCAGCTTATTAAAGAAAGTGCTAAATAAGGAAAGTGGCAAATAAGGAAAATGCAGTCGGCAGAGTAATTTGAAATTCAAATCTTCAAGAATCCCTTTCCTTATTGAGGAAGCCAAATCTCAAAAAGATGCACATTCAAAATTTGAAATTCAAAATTCAGCTTATTAAGAAAGCCAAAGAAGACATACTTGCCCCCCAAGTCTTGCACATTCAAAATTCAAAATTGAAAAGGAGGCTCCACCTCATTAATGTACACTTGGGCGGCAAGGGCAGCAACTTGGGCAACAAGGGAGACCAACTTGGGCAGCAAGGAAGAGCTAGGGAAACACATGAAAGCTATATAAAGACCACCATAAGCCAGCCGCTCCATCTCTTCTCTCTTCTCTTCAGATTTGGCGCAAGACACCTCTCCAAGGCTTCGACCACCTCTTCTCCTTCTTCCTTTCTTTATTTTCTTGTTTTGTTTCAGCCATGAGTAGCTGAAACCTTTATTTCTAGTTGAAGATTGGTTGATACTTTAGTTGTTTTATGGATTGGGAGATCTGAACACACATTATTTAACTTTTGTTTTTCAATATTCATGCAATCTCATGCTTAATTCCATTGTTGCTTTGTTATTTTGATCAATATGGCCAATTGATTCTTGATTGCAAAGTAATAATTTGTTAGTTTGGATAGTTTTAAGTCCGTAATTGCTTGGATTGTTCAAACACAAGTAACTCTTGGTGTAAAAACTAAGGAAATTGCATGATCTAGCAATATCACCATGCGTTTGGGTAGCTAGAATTAGGTCTCTCTATTTCTTAATGCAATTGATAGTTGTTAGATGCCAAATGTCCAAGGACGTTCCTTGGCAACTTGTTGATTAGTGATTAGTTAGAGGACGTTCCCTAATTGATTTATGCTTAAGGAGGGATATGGTGGTGAGAAGCGTCTTTCATCCCCATAACTAATTTATTGAATCAAACAAAAGAACCTTAGTATCAATGATCAATCCCAATAACTGAAGTGAATCCAATTCTTCAACTAGAGCTTTTCTCATATTTGAATTTCTTTATTTTATTATTCGCTTTACTTTATTGCTTTCATTATTAGTTTAATTGAATCAATCTCAAAACCCTCCTTTATTTTACTTTCAGTTTATTTACTTTCAGTTTATTTTGCTTTCAGTTTATTTTCTTGGTCTTGATAAGGAAAATAAGTAAGTATCAATTCCCTGTGGATTCGATCATTTTGCCACTATCTACAGTTGTAAAATTGTTGATAACCAAAAAGGTTATTTTTGACCAGCTTCGACAACCGCACAGTAAAAAATTGGCGCCCGTTGCTGGGGAATTGATTTAACTAATTTATTTTTCTTTCATGACCAGATCTAGACTCAAGGAAACTCTGCCTTACGATCTAGAAATTGAGCGAACAATCAGACGACTTGGGAAGCAAGTCACCACCGAATCAAGCACAGAGAAGCCTGCCATCACAGAACTGATTCATGGCTACGGTAAGTACATCTATTCTCATTGCTCAAATTTCTAAACTAACCTCTGCTGTAAAAAGTTATGTCATAAGTCAAGCTCAACAACTTCAGCAATCTCGGCTATGTGGGATTTGCGTACATGTAGGACACCCAACTGATCAATGTCCTATACTTCATGAGGATGACCAGCAAGTACATGCATTTGGAGAATTCAATAGCCAGCCTAGACATGATCCATACACTAACACATACAATCCAGGTTGGAGAGACCATCCGAACTTCAGTTATGCAAGGGCTAACAACTACCAAAATTATCAAAGAAATCAAGCCCAACCAGCACCTTCAAGTTCCAATATGCACCTTGAGGAGATGGTGAAATCATTGGCAATTTCCGTGCAAAGCCTCCAACAGCAGATGGATCAAATAACCACCTCAGTAAGTGCAATCATGTTAAGAAGTGAGGAAGAGTTTCAAGATGTAAAGGCTGATGATGGAAGTTCACAAGTGCAAGAACAAGCTGCTGAAGAAAAATAGCCAGAAAACTGTTTGTCCAAACAAACTGGTCAAACGGAACCTGTTGATGGTTTAGATATCATTGATTGTTTGAGCCAAGAAGTTTTTTATATAAATCAAGATGATATGCTAAACAATGATCTTTGCAGCGAGACTGACCAGAAAGATAAAGGGAGCCAGAAAGAACCAAAGCTGAAAGAAACAGTCTGCAGCATCCAGCAGACGAGCTGCAGCCGAACGCATGAAGCCGAGGGAAGAATTATCGCACCTCTTCAGCTCAAATAGCAGGACAGCTCCACCATTCACCCAACGCAGACAGACACTTGTCTGCCCAAACAGGAGCTCCCCATGCAGCAACTTTCAGAATATGAAGAAAGTGAGAATAGCTTCTATGAACAAATCTTCCATGCCCAAACTGATGAGCCATGGTATGCAGACATTGTAACTACCTAGCCACAGGTAACTTACCCTCTGATATGCCCAAGCACACAAAAGACAAGATAAAGAAGAGTGCAAAGTACTATGTTTGGGATGAACCATACCTGTGGAAACATTATTCTGACCAAATGATAAGGAGATGCATTCCGGATCAAGAGATAGCCTCAGTACTCACATTCTGCCATTCATACAGTTGCGATGGACATTTTGGACTGCAAAAGACAGCCCATAAGGTACTTGAAAGTGGATCATTTTGGCCCACTCTTTTTCGAGACTCCTATTTGTTTTGCAGGTCATGTGCACGATGCCAACAGACTGGGAATCTAGGGAACAGAAGCCAAATGCTACAGAATCCCATCATGGTCTGCGATATATTTGATGTATGGGGTATAGACTTCATGGGGCCATTCCCGCCATCCTTTGGATACACTTACATTATTCTTGTAGTGGATTATGTGTCCAAATGGGTGGAAGCTAGAGCAACCAAAACCAATGATGCAAAGGCAGTAGTGGACTTTGAGAAGACCAACATCTTTGCCAGGCATGGAGTGTCCAAGGCAATCATTAGTGATAGAGGGACTCACTTTTGCAACAAGGTAGTGGAAAACCTTCTCAAAAAGCACAATGTAATACACAGAACATCCACAACCTACCACCCTCAGACAAATGGGCAAGCTGAAGTGTCTAACAGAGAAATCAAAGCCATTCTAGAAAAGACAGTGTGCCCCAGCAGAAAAGATTGGAGTGTACGCTTGGAAGATGCCTTATGGGCCTACAGGACAGCCTACAAGACACCCATAGGGATGTCTCCCTACAGATTGGTCTACGAAAAAGCCTGTCATCTTCCAGTGGAGCTTGAACACAAGGCCTACTGGGCCATCAAGAATTGCAACATGGACCTTAAGGAAGCTGGACACCATCGGAAATTGCAACTCCAATAGCTAGAAGAGATAAGACGAGATGCATATGAGACTTCTTGGAACTACAAAGCCAAAACCAAAGCCTCCTATGACAACCGTATTTCAGGAAAACGTTTTGAGGTTGGTGATAAAGTCTTACTCTTTGATTCCCGTTTGAAACTATTCTCAGGAAAGCTGCTGTCTAGATGGATTGAACCATTTATTGTGGAGCATGCTTATCCCCATGGAGCCGTAGACATCCGCAGCATAAAGACAAGGAAGATCTTCAAGGTGAATGGGCATCGCCTGAAACCATACTATGAAGGGTTCGTAGTGCAAGTAGTGGAAGAAATTCCACTGCATCACCCCTCTCAGTCTGCTTAAGTGGATCACACCTCACAACCATACCAGGGAAGTATTCAGTTTCCTTTGAACTTTAATTTTCCAATACATTGAGGACAATGCATGAAACCTTTGAACTAAGCAAGAAAAACAAGTTGGAGGTAGTTCCAATTGAAAACTTGATATCGGACTACCTTGACAATAGTACATCTAAACTTAATGAAGAAATTGAAAAAATATTCCGCTCATTGGGCGCTTCAAGCCATAAGGCACCAGAACTTGAGTTAAAAATGCTTCCAGCTCATTTGAAATATGCATTTTTGGGAAGTAATAACACATTTTCAATCATAATCTCCTCCAAGTTGAATCCTTTAAAAGCAATGAAGTTAATTTGGGTGTTGAATGAATATGAAGAGAGAAGAGGATGAAACCTAACATGCCACTGTCCAGCATAGGACAATAAACAAGGGCGCTGATTGGGAGACAACCTAAGGATACAGGCTTGCCCAAGTCTGTAGAGTCACAAGTAAGTTTTCCTTTTAATTTTTAGTTTTAAATTAATTTATTTGTTATTTTTGAAGCAAATTGGATTTTCTAAGCAATTTGAGACTTTAGGGAACCTTTTTGGAGGTAAGTTATTATTTTTAAAATTGCTCCCAAAGGAAGATAAGTTCTATTCTACTTCATCTTATTTTCTACTTAAAAAAAATAAAATAAAAAAAATAAAATAAAAAAAGCAAAAAATAAAAAAATAAAAAAAATAAAAAAATAAAAGAAAAAACTAATTCTTTCTCTCTCCTATCACCTTCATCTTCTATCTTTTTCTTTCTCTTCTTTTCTTTTCTTTCCTGCAGATGGCTCGCGCCGCCTCTTCCCACGCCGTTTCCTCCGCCGCTGAGAGCTTCGCCACCGGCGCTTCGACCGATAGCCGCCGCTCGTCGCACCGCCAGCAGACCACGATCCCATAGAACGTGGCGACCCGGCTTCGCGCGTGACCGAACCAGCGGACGCTCCATCATCGCCGGTCACGCGTCCCTTCGCCGGGCGAAGCCTGCGCAACCTTCATCGCCGGACGCAGCGCCCCCTTCGCCAATCGCGACGTCTTCGCTGCCGATTGCCAGCCCAGCCACGCCTTCTTTGCCAAATCGCGAGTCCAGCCTCACCGGTTGCCACCTCTTCGACGCCTCCACCGCCGCCTCCACCGCCATCCACTTCCTCACCGGATGCAACCACACGCCAACGTTTGCAGATGAGATGAGTTATAACGATGAGAGGTGAAACCGAGAAATGCAACCCAACCACTACCAGCTTGAGTTCTATGCGACTTACTCCTCAGAGGGAAGTTCTCTTTTAACTTCTATTTTATTTTATGGACCTCCCTCGTTTGATTGAATTTTTTCCACGTTGAGGACAATGTGAGGAGTAAGTGTGGGGGAGATGTGGTATGATACGGAAATTGAAGTGTTTTTTTTTGTGATTGATGAGATTGATCGATGATTGATGAACATTCTGAAATTTTTGGAAATTTTTATTTTTTTTCTGCCATTTTTCGTAGAATTTTTGGTGTTTGAGTTAGAGGCTTGCCGAAGCTTATAAACACTTGATCTTTTGATGATTCTCAGCAGTTTCTCAGCACTTGCATTTTAAATTGTTTCTCATATTTAATTTTTAGGATTTCTAGTATTGACATCATTTTGTTCAAAAAAAATAAAATAAAATAAATAAATAAATAAAATAAATAAATGAAAAAAATAAAAAATTTTACAGCTCCTTGCCATAAGAAATTGATATGTCCTTTATTGTAGAATATAAGTTATTATGCCATTTGTATGCTAGCTTAAATAGAATAAATTTATCATTGTTTATTTTGTAGTTTTATTTTTAAGGTTTGTTTTGAAAGCTCATGATGTATGGTCCTTATTTAAATAGTTGGGTAACGAATGCATGTTCTTTTAAATGAGTTGATGCCCTTTGTTGAGAATGAATTAAAGGATATTTTCTAGACTATATGTTTATGTGAAAATTAAGGGGTGTCATCAAAGAAAAATAAGGAAAAAATAAAAATAAAAATAAAAATCAGAAATAAATGCACTCCTATGACCCACTCCTCTAGTTGCTTGATCAATTGGGTTACCAACCCGATGGTCCAAGTAGTGCGATACTTGGTGTCCCCTTAAGATATTCCGTATGGAGAAATCGGTGTTTAGAAGAGTATCACCCCTTTTTTGGGCCGTTTAAAAAACTCGTCCATACCTTTTTATTGGGTAATTATAAGTGGAGCTAGTAGCCACCTGAATTGAATAACCAGGGGCGAATGGCTCAGTAACCATTTGTTTCACGTTCACTTTATCGGTTTTAGGCAAGATATAGTAGGAAGTGTAAATAATAAATAATAAACCCCCAAATCTTTAAATTTTATTGGTTTAGTCAAGAGTTCTAAGATTATATTCTTTCAAAAAGGCAGTATAATATTATATGACATTCTAATATTTTTGTGCTTGAAATTGAATTGAGAACCAACTTTATGTCTTGAGAAACACGTTTTAAATATGAAACTTGTTGAAGTAAACTTTGGTGAATTAAGCTATTTCTGCTATCATCCTATTGCATGACAATTTGATTCTTTGCTTTGGACAAATTAAATTTCAGATTGGTTGATGACAGGGCTGTATTTTATTGTTTCATTTTAATTTCTGTGCTTGAGGACAAGCAAAGGTGCAAGTGTGGGGGAATCTGATGAGTTGTAAAACTCACAAATTTTTTCCCATTTAATTCCATGATTTTACTATAATTTTGATGTAAATATTTAATTTTAATTTGAATTTAATTCTGGACAGGTTTGTGAGCAGAAGTTGAGAAAAGGAAGAAAAAAGGCTGAATTAGAGGATATTTTTTATACTGTGAGGCTACAACCTTGACCAAACCTGTAATCCGAGGCGATGGGGAGATAAGATAGATTTTGCCACCTAAACAAGGAAGTGGTGTCAAATTGAATCAAACTCAATCAGATGAGGATAAAGATCTTATTAGGATGGAGATAAGATGAGGATAGAGATAAGATAGGGATAATAGATTTTATTTTAAATTTTATCTTTTTATGTCTATATAAAGGCTCATAGCATTCAACCTGGAGAATCAGATTCTACCTCTCACTCTCGTTTTCTCTCTTGCTGCCCCTCACCTTCTTCTCCATCTTCTTTTCTTTTTCTTCTTCTTTTGCTTAGTTGTTATAATTTTATTATGGCCATGAGTGGCTAAACATTTATTTTCAGTTGAAGGTTAAATTAAATTGAGGTTTGTTCAAGTTGTGAGGTTATGCACTTTAAATCTCTTCATCTTATTTATATTTTCTATTAATTTCTGAATTCGAGAAACACCACCTCCATTGTTGTTTTCTTTAGAATTCATGGGGCCCATTGAATCTCTTGGGAAGACAACATATTGTTAATTAATCTAATTAAATCCGTAATTATTTAATTGGATTAATAATAAGTAACAATTAATATATTAGTTTATATTAAGAAATTAGTAGATTTGATTTAAATAAAACGCGTGTTTTTATTGATCAAGTTTGGGTTCTTCTCTCTTAATACAGTTGACTAATTAAATCTACACGCGTGTTGGGATTGTTAGTTAACTAGGAATTAATTTAAGCGCAAAACAGAGGAAAAATTGGTGGGATTCGCGTGTTTGACCACTATAACCAAACAATAGATAATAATATGAAATATTTTTTTTCTAACCAATGATCAACTGCAAAATATCTCAATTTGATTACCTTCAGCTGAAAGTTTTAATTAATTATTTGTTTCTTAATTTTCAATTATATTATTTATTTCTTTTTTCTTTTAAGTTTATTTTTATTGGCTTGTCTAAGGCAAAATCCCTCTCATAAAAAAATTCTCTTCTTCTCACTTTTTGAATTAAACTCTTCTATTTTAAATTGGTCATCTAAATTAAATAAGATTAAGGTATCTGTGTGATTGATACTCACTTACTCTGTCTACAAGTTCTTGTTAATTGATAAAAGGGAAGTAAATTTTAAATTAACGAATTCGACACCCGTCAACTTGAGACACAAGACTTAAAATCACATTAATAAAAAAGAAGATAACTGATAGAAAGTACAACATCCGTATAAACCTATAAGAGCATAGGACCATTGATAAAGATATTATGCAGCATCAACTTTGACCTTGTCTATATAGTTCAATGACTCAACTAAAATGAAAATTATTTTCGTAAAAAAAAAAAAAAAAGAATTAGAGGAAAGGTGAAATTTAGCAAGAAAAGAAAAAAAATATAAAAGAAACGTCTAAAGGGCATCCTAAAGTATAAGTATAACAAAGCCTACACGGTAACAATAGGCTCCATATTTGCTTCCCATGCAGAATCCTAACCTTCATGAAGAAATTGACTAAACACCTGACACTCAAAATAGCAGCGATAGGACCCTTAATGCAAAACAAAATTGCATTCATAAATGCATTTTTGCATGAACAACATGAAGCATCATTTTACAAATGAGACATTTTCAAAAGCATGATGACAATATTTTGATTCAATTCACATGAGCACATATTTAGGATATGGTGTACGTCCTAATCCAATAATAGACTTTGAAATATATAGTATATTTCACAGGACACACGGTACTTTTTAGCAGAACATAGAATATGTTCTGTAAGGCACAAGAGAAAATAGTACGTTTTGGTTTTCTTAGGATGCTAGATGCATTCCTTTGCATCGTAGTATGCTTTATAATACAGAATATTACTTAGAATACAAATTATATCTAAGCAGAACATAAAGTACTTTCTTTAGGCTTTAAAATAGCACATGAGTACATCTAACTGGAACTTGTTTGCGCTTCCTATATGGTTTACGAGATACTGAGTATATTTTGTAAATTATACTAGCCTCTACTTTGCAAGATACATTATATGGATCTAGTCATGGAGAATATGAACAACATTTTACAAAATCTGCTTTGTAGCATATAGATATGTTCGGTTCCAGTTTTGGTACGATTTTTGCTAAGAATCAGAACTGGAATCAAACCTCCGATTCTTTCATTTTTGAAAACTATATTTGTAATTAAATTACGGTACGATTCTAAGCAATTTCTGTACGATTTCGGCTCGGTTCCGATTTTTAATTTAATTTTTTTTAACTTTAATTTTAATTTCAGTTTAAATCTTAATTTTTAAAATAAAATTATAATATTATTATGTTTATTTTAAAATAGTAAATAACTAATATCAAAATAATAATAAAAATAATAATACTAATATGTAAATAATAATAATATCAATATTAATATATATTCTATATAATTTTTAATAAAAATATTATATTATTATATATATAATTATTAATGTGTAATTAATATATAAGATATATTACTCATATGTGATTCAGCCATATAATATAATTAAAAATTATAAAGTGATTAATATATTTATAGTTGAAATAATAAATATATATATAATCTATTTAAATAGAATAAATTATGATCAATTAACTAAATCAAAATCATTTAAATCATGTTGTTAGAAATTCTTAATAATTAATTAGATTATATGATTATTTTATAATATTTTTAATAATTATTTAATAATTAATAGAGATAGCTATATTTAAATTATATGAATAATTTAATTTATAAAAATAGTTGGATAGTATTAAATATAAAAATAATCAAAGACAACATATATAGACGTAAGAAACTAAACTTTTATTAAGTTTAGAATAACTCTTAAATAACCATTTTATTTATATTTTTTACTTGTTTACAATTTTCTATTACATATTATTTAACCATTTATAAATTTAAGATTTGAATTCATATTAAATAGAATTTTATATACGAGAAGTTTGAGCATTGCCAAATTTGAAGTCTAAATATCATATCATGTTTTGTTTGTCTAACTATGAGAAGGCCTAATTTTTCCCACAAAAAGAGATAAGTAGGAAGTTTAAATTTCCTTTAAATTCAATCTTAAAAAATCATCTTATATCATATCATTTTTTCCAAATTATGTCAGGGTTTTAATTTTCTCTTGAAAGGAAGAAACTTAGAAAAGTTTGACTCTAAAGCTTTAAAATATTACGAACTTCAAAATTGCATTTGTTTTATTACAAAACTATAAGGCTCAAAAGAAGCAAAGGAAGTAATATGAAGACTTGACCTAACTCAGGTAATCGAGTGACTCATGGAAACTACAAAGTTTAAATCTCATTTTTTAAGAAAAAATTTAATGAATTTTACATTTAACTCTAATTTTTGTCAAAAGTAGAGAAAGGAGGATAAACTGTAGACCCCTAATTTTGGTACATATGGAACTATGTATATCTGAGATAGTGAGAAATGTGATGATGAAATATTCTATGTGATGACCGCTGAGTCTCACCACCCCTGGGTAAGGCCGGACCCAAGAAGACAGCGCTGGCCTAAAGCTCGTGAAGCCTTTTTCAGACGACTGGACCAGCACCTTCAGCCCTGACCTAGATACACGGGGTAGGCTGGGTAGCCCACGAATTTAGGTCTAGTAAGGAGAAGTCCAACTCGGCGATATGATATGAGGAAAGACAGTAGGCCCAGTCATTTCGCAGCCCTACTCGCACGCGCGCCGGGAGAATTAAATGGTCGTCTAGCATGGAGAGGGACTCTGACACTTCTGTACATACGGACCTGAACGATAGGGACAGGTGGCACGGTAGCAGAGAGGTCGTTAGGCATTACTAGCAGAAAAATGGAAAGGAATAAAAAGAGAGAAACACCCTTCTCTCAGGACAAGCTTACACAACTACTGTAAACCCTATTCTCTGGATCTCAGAACATCAATTGGCGCCGTCTGTGGGAAACGAAAGAGACCTTTCCCGTCACCAGAGTTTCTTTCTTACAAAATCCACTGAGATCTACAATGGCAAACTACAATGAAAACTACACCGTTAACACCCCCAAATGACTTGAGCTCTGTCCAAGAAGGGCAGTAGTTCTCTTTTTTCAGCCCTACAACTCCCACCAGCCAACCACCAATGCTGCCTGTACCCTCACCAAGCTCGGCAGGGAACACACCCTAAAACACCATCTCTAACTAAGAACTCCAAACCATAGCCCTTCAACTGCAAAATACCACCCACTGGCTGGGGCAAATAATGCAGCAAAGGGGTCTCAATACCCCGCTGAATGTATTTCCCGTAGTAGAGGGAATCCCTAACACAAAATCTCAATCCACCTTTAACCATCCAACCCCCCAGCAAAGCAGCCATAGAACCGGAGCAGGGAGTAGAGGAGTTAATAGAGAGGAGGATACAATAGCTAGAGTTCACGGAAGGAGAGTGAGGGAACTCATTGACAACGATGAGCCAGAAAGCTATTCTGCGGGAACGGCCAGGAGGACGGAGAGTGAGGAGTAGAAAGAAGGGTATCGCATGGAGAAGAGACCCAGACAAGAGGAGGAAGATGTAGATCAAAAGTTGCAGAAGATGAGAGAGCAGCTCCTGGCCAAGCTGGGGGCAAAGGACCATAGCCAGACCCTTTTGCCCACCTCCTCGCCCTTTTCAGGATGGATTTAGCAGGAGACCATCCCTAAGAAGTTCATGATGCCTCCTATGGCAACATATGATGGGACAGGGAATCCAAGGAAGCACATCCTAAACTATAAGACATTCATGGAGCTGCAAACCCTGTTAGATGCCTTGATGTGCAAGGTATTCCCTACAATGCTCACAGGACCAGCGAGGGCCTGGTTTAACAGTTTAGAGGCTGAGAGTATCAAGAGTTTTGGTGACCTCGCCAACCTCTTTATCAGCCGGTTCATAGCAGGAGTTCCGACTGAGAGGAAAACCAGTTACCTGGAGACAGTCAGGCAGAGGAAGAATGAGTATCTTCAGCATGCTCCCCTCCACCCTCACTTTCTTCCTCGGGGAGAATGTCATCTATCTAGGAGAAATCCTCAAAAGAAAAATGCTTCATCAACTCCTTCTTCATGGAATCTTGGCCTTGAACAAATATCTCCCCGCCCTAAGCCACTATCTCCTGGAGTTCCACCTCGAGCGTGACTACCCTAGTAGAGGCAGCCCGAGCCTCCTGAACTTGAGCCTGCAGCTCCAAGACCTGTCATTGCAATAAGGCCACTTGATCCTCGGCAGATTTAGCTCATCTCTCAAGCCCAGGTTAGAAGCACGGGCCACATTAACATCAGCCTGAAGCTTGTTCATCGATTCTAGGGTCTCCTTCATTATACCTTCAACTTCGGGCACCCGGGTCTTCAAGTTTGAATATTATTCGGCCAAAAACTCTTTGTGCGTCTCATTTGTATCAAATTCTTACCTCAAGATTCTAAAACGCTCCTTGACCACGTAGGCACAAAGGCCCCCCTCCAGTGCAGGATGAATAGCATTAATAAATAGCTCATCTGTCTTAATCTCATTTAAGTGATGACAATCTGCAAGCCACATGGCACTCTTGATTAGTAGGAGACCCAGAGAAGGGTTATCAAGAAGAGAAGGCGCCCTATTTAGCGCCAGGGCCAAACGTTGAATGTCGGCAGGCTAGGAAGACTCGACCTTAGCACTCGCAAGAGCAAAGGAAGAAAGGGCATCAACAGGGAGCATAGGGACTAAGGCAGGAGTAGAGGCATCCGGGACCAAAGAATTAGGTTGAAGGGGTGCCAGTTCCTCAGTCGTAGGTTGGAAAGGGGGAGGGGGAAGTACAATCACCTCCTTCGAAGGGCGAGCATGCTTAGTATGGGGATTGGCAACTTCTGCAGCAACAACCTTGCTCTTTCAAACAACACGTACCACCTTAATGAATCTACTTGACTCGGCCATATTTGCAAACAAAATAAAAAGTAAGTAAGATAGCCATTTCAAAAAATAAAAAGGAAGAAAAGGGAAGTACCCTGATCCTGAGGAAGGGATACACTTTCAAAAAGGATGGGTGGGTGGGAAGCGCAGGTCTAGCTTGCCAGCAGATGACCCTGACAGGACAAGACAGCATTCCTCATTGCTTGAGTAATATCAATCTTCCTTAAGGCTTTAGCCATCACTATAAGGGAAGACAATGTCTCGTCTTCCTCTCTCCTTGGACCCCATATTGCTTCAGCTCTACCCGGTAGTGCCAACTAGTCTGAAAGCACCTAAAATCCCCCGGAGTATGTGATGGAGGACAAAAAATTTATTTTTTCACTGTTTCAAAGAAAAAGGCATTCGATAAAAAATGTTCAAGTACTTTCGACTGTTGAAATACTAGAACTCCTTGTTCTTATGAGTACCCAGTTAGTATAGTTGGGAGAAAAGCGCTAAGCTAGGTTCAATGTGATTGTTAAAATACACGAACCGAAAGACTATCAAGATTCTCTAGCTATTAGGATGAAGCTGAGCAACAAAAAGCTTGTAAAACTGAAGGTATTCCATAAAAAAGGGGTCTAAAGAGAAATGGAGACACGTCTTCAACTGTTCCTTGAAAACCATGATATTGTCACCAGCAGGAATAAAGTCGTTAGCATGGACACAGGGAGAAGGAGCAAAAATTCGAAAAGAATCCTGAGGAATATGATAGGTGTCATACAAACGATCCATGTTATTATCCAAGAAGACAAACGGGATATCACTAAGAGAGCCACCCTTATTATCGGAGGTCTCCCTCAATGGAACAATGGGTTGGCACTCGGATGGGGTCGTCAGAGGAGGAGCTAGAAACTTCGCTAGGGGAGGAAGAGGTGTTCCTATCCATATAAAAAGACAATAAAGTTATTGTAAATTAGGCATTGAATGCGGCACAATAAATAATGCAAAAGGTTCAGTAGGCGAAGCGACGTGTGTAGTAAGGAATCAATCTTGAAGGGGCACATGTTCCGGACCTCGATATAAGATGTCCCTTTTAAATCTGAAGAAACGAAGACTAATGGGAGGACCTCTAATGTTACATAACATCCGCCCAAAGTAAGTTATAAGCTATCATTACAAGACAAGGGTCACGTGGCAAGGATCTAACAAGTGAAAAATACGGTCTCACCCGAGTAGAGGGAGACCCGTACACTTTATTATCGTCGTGACTCGTCCTCCCCTGATAGGCTGAGTCTCAACACAGAGTTACTGTTATCAAACATACTCTCATTTCACCAGAGATCGTGGAATTACCAACCTATTAGCTGATAATGCCCATTATAGAGCAACCGGCCACATCATCGCTGAATTTTTAGGAAATACTATATTTATCTCCATCCTCTTATTGTAAGTATAAAAGGAGAATATTCCAGAGGCAAAGGTACGCTATCTCTAACACCACTCAAGTTCTAAGTAATCTATTACATTTTCTTTTTAAGATATTGACTTGAGCGTCGGAGTGGCTGCTGTCAACACCACCACTGTCTCACGTTTTCTTGTCTCACGTTTTCTCTCTTACAGGTTCTAACCAATTACATCACAATATTATTCCAGTTACATCATCAATCTAATATTAGCTACATCAATTACCAACTTAAATTCTTATTTTTTTTTCAAATATTATTTTATTGTATAAAGCAATAAAAATACATATATAGTACAACTATCATTAGTTTTACTATTTTTAAAATTTTTATTTTTTTAATTTTATTATATAGATTTATTTCTCTAAACACCTTATTAAACACAATCTAAAATGAAATATTTAAATTTATTAGGTTAGATAGGTTAGTACTTTGTAACGAATTTAGAAATTCATTATTCAATTTTATTATCAAATTAATAAATATAAAATATTAAATTTATCAGTGAGTGTTATTTATTAATAAATTTATTGATAAATTCAAAATAAAATTTTGCATAAAATTTTTAATTTTTTTAAATTTAATTTTTTTAGTATTTGAAGATGAAAAAACTTAATTAAAATAAAAAAATTATTAACGAATTTAAAATTTCATTACTGAACTTATTAATGAATAAAAAAAATATAGAATTTACCAATCAATATTATCCGTTAATAAATTTAAAATAAAATTTTATATTTTTTTAATCTATATATACTTTTTTACTAGGTTAATCTATATTTTTTAGTTATTAATGGATTTACTAACGGATTTTAAATTCGTTAATAATTTTTTTATGAAAAAAACTTTTTTTTTAAGTTTAGTAATGAATTATGAATCCGTTATTAAACCCTTAGTAATTCGTCTCCACAAATATATCACCACTTCCTCTATTTTTACTATACATCCATTTATTATTTTTCTTTTTTCTTTTTTTCTTTCTTATTTTTCTTTTTTACTTTCTTTCATTTCACTTTCTTATATCATAATTTTTTCTCTCATTTTTTCTATTATTTTCTTTTCATCTCTTACAATTTTTTCTCTCATTTTCTTCTCTCTTTTATTATTTTCTTTATTTTTCTCCATAATTTTGATTTCACTTTTTTCATTTTCTTTTCCATCATTTTCTTTCATTTCCTCATTTTCTTCGTTTTCTCTATAATTTTCATTCATGTTAATTTCTCTCATATTATTTCTTCTATGATTTTATTTCTACCTATATTTTTCTTCTGTTATTTTCTCTTCATTTATTTTCTTCTCTAATCATTTGTTACTTTTTTTCTTTCACTTTTTATATATTTCTAATAAATAATAAATATTGGATATAAATTTTATTGAATTAATAAAAAAATAATATTAATAATAAAATTTATTATTTAATCAAAATAATAATTATTTTTTAAATTATCTAAATTTTCAGTAAATTTATTATTGGATTACAATTCATTAATAATTTACTATCAAATTTATCAATGAATTTTACATTTGTTAATGAATTATTTTTCTCTTAATTTACTAATAGATTTAAATTCTGTTAGTAATAGTAACGAAAACTTCATTTGTAAATCGGTTAGTATTATTAATAAATTTAAAAATCGTTGATAAAAATTTTATTAATGAGTCTTTTAACGACGGATTGTAATCCGCTGATAATTCGTTTACATCTTATTTTTATTGGATTATCAATGAAAAAGTTTATTGATAATTTAAAAATTTCTTGCGGTGAAAGAAGATATTAATTATTATATAAATAAAATAAAAAAATGAACTAATAAGTATGGAGATGAGTGATTTAATAGTGTTCTCTTAGATGAAATAAATACTTGTTAATCTCATTTTATCTTTTAGTGGATCAATCCGATGTGAACAAATTTAGTTTTAATTCAGTGGGTTGAAAGTACATGTGGTTAATATCGAAAAATAAAGAAAGGTCTTAATGCGGGAGAAGTTTTTAGGGAGGAAATTCTCAAGAAAAAAAAAACAACATAAATAAATAAAATGATACAAAAAGCAGAAGAAAATGTCACATTAAAATTTTTAGAATGAATTACTATTAAGTTTTTTAATTTTTAAAAAATTTATTAGTTAATTCTTATTTCAAAATCAATTAATTAGAATATTTTTTATGTTTTATAAATTTAACTTCTTAATTTTTTTTAAAAAAATTATTAACTGTCGTAAATATTTATATTATTTAATTTTTATAATTTCAATTATACATATAATTTAATCTTTTTAATTTTAAATATTAATACTATATATTTTATCTAATCAAAGTTAAAATAAATTGAGTAATGATTTTTCTGTCAGAAAGAGTAAAAAATTATATTTTAGGATAATTTATTATTTAATTTTTATAATATAGAAAAATTCACTGGTTAGTTCTTTAATTTTAAAAAATACATTAAAATCTCATTGAGATAATCTACTAATCATTCATTCGATAATTTTAAGTATTAAGTGTAGTCACTATATATTAAAAAATCAATTAAGAAAATAAATATTAAATAGTGGGATTATATTTTTTAATTTTTTAAAAATTTACTAATTCACTCTAATTACAAAGTAATTCACTAGAATATCTCTATATTTTATAAAATATAGAAAAAAAATTATTATTTATTGACTATAATATAAAAAAAATTTATTAGTTAATGCATTAATTTTAAAAAATATATTAAAATATCTATAAAATTTTAATATCTTCTATTGAAAGAATTAATTATTAGTTTATATTTTTAGAATAAATTTTTATAAAATAATGCATTATTTCATTTCATTTGAAATTAATAATATTAAAAATTAAAAAAATAATGAATTAAATTCTTATAAAATTTTTAATTAGAAATAAGTGGATAACAGCTTATCTCCATAAATTTCAACTACTTTCCAGAATACACTTAATTCCTGTTGTGCAGTCCACTTGATCACTTATTTAAATTGGTACAAGTTTTGGTGGTGATAATTTGATAGAAATGTTTATTATTATTGGATGAATATAGTTACTCAATCATAATTAAGGGTATAATTAAATTGACATGAGCTTTTCACTTTCTTTTAGGCTCTGAGTAAAGCTTAAATTTGATTTGAGTTCTATTATTTAAGTCTGAGCTTGATCCAATACTCTAAATCAAATCAAATTATTTATAATATTAAGCTCATCCATTTACGAATTCAGTAATAATATTAAATTATAATAAATAAAATACAAAATTTAGTTTAAGTTATAATAAATATTTTTAACATTAAATAAAAATAATATAAAAAATAAATATTCAATTTTAATAATAGTGGGACTGGCTTGGATCCCACATGTTGGCATGAGCCAATAAATAGAAAGGAAGTGGGATGTTCCTTTTGTTATGAAGAAGCAACATTCTCCCTCGCTCTGTAAAAGACGTGGGACTAGGATGTAAATTTAATCTGAATCTAATTAATATCATGCGTATCCGAATTCATTTTAAATTTGATTAAAGTTTATTTTAAATTATCTAAATTTATTTTAAACTTTATTATTATTATTATTATTATTATTTAAATAATAGCTGAATCCATTAAATTAATAATCTATATAAAAATATATTTTTTATTAATAATTTTCATTTTAAAAGTTGATATTTTTTATAAAAAATATATAAATTCTAATTTTTAAATGAATATATACAAAAAAATCTTATAAATATTAATATAAAACAATTCTTTTTATATTAAGCAAATTATTTGATATACAGATTCAAACAACGGATATCTAATATATAAAATTTAAAATCAAACCTGAGTATTAAATTTCAAATTTAAATCCATTTTAAACTCAATAGTATTTTGTATAGTATCTAAACATGTTTTAATAGAGTGTAGCTAGATTAAATATAAAAATTATCCAACTGGTTGTTATTCATATATATCATTTTTTTTTAATTTTTATTTTTAATAATGATTTTTATTTATTGAAATAATACATATACTATATACATAAATGTGGGAAGAGGAATAATAGCAATTTTCAAAATGCTCTACTTATATTTTGTAATTATATTTTATCCTTGTATTTGTTCGGTTAGAAAATTGATCCGTACACAAGAGAGGCATTGCTTTTCAACAAACTGAGACACATGAGAGTATCAATAATCTATCTTCAAGCATGCTAGCTATGAAATTCGAAATCAATTTCTAAATCATCATCCAATATCAAATTATCACAGGTGGAAGAAAGGTATTCGAAATGAAAAATATGCTTGAAAAATATGGAAACATTCATAAAAGATTGTTCATGATAGTTCGCAAATAAGCAAGCAATAGAACGATCAAGCTTGGAATATTTGGGAACCTACTAAAGGACTTGAAAATTAACTAAAAAAGTCACAATATATGAACTCCAACTCATTTGGGGTGTACAACACCTATTTTGGCCATATAGCTCATTTAAATCAAATTGCACTTAAGCTCAATTTGTTATTTTTGTATTTTAGTATATTATTGGACTTGGTTTAAATTAAATAGACCTATCTCATAAGCTAAATTTATCTAGTCCATCTATGGAGAATAGTTCTCCTAGTCCATTTAGGAAAAGAATCTTTATTGTAATCCTTGTTAATACGGTTAAAAGGGCTATAGCTAGCGGATAGTTCAGAATCGTCTGTATTTTTTTTGTATTTGAATAAGAGATTTGAGACTCGTTTTTAAAACAGACTTTTTTTACCCAACCCATTTTGAGATCAAGTCCGCACAGACCGAATTGCACGGGCCTATGGATTGTCCATTTTAGAAATATTGAAACGGCATCATTTTAAGGACTAAAGAACCTAATACACTGACTGAGTAGCTACACGAGGTACACAGTAACACAAAAATACAAATTTTATTTTCTTTCTTTCTCTCGGCTCTCATTCTCTCGGTCTCACAAAATCAATCTTACATGGTCAATCTCAATCGAGAATCCCATAGTCAACCCTATTTCTTGTCTTGATGATGCGCTACGGCCTCTCTTTTCTCTCTTCAATTAGTCTAGCTCTTTATTTGTTATTATTGTTGCGGCTTCCAATTCCAAGGTAATTAACTCTCCATTTTATTTTAATCATCTTATTGGTATAAGACATTTGATAATATTCATGTATTCTGTGGGTTTTATAATTTTTTTTTGCAAATTGTTAGTAGAAACTAGAAATTAATGAATTATAAAATTAAGGTTCTTGGATGATGTTCTTGTATACTTGGTTTTGACCAATCTTGGGATTCCTTTTAGGCATCTTATTTTTTGTAAAGACAATAATGAGTCATAAATTGCATGGTCTACCTTATTTGCTATAAATGTTAGAAAATACACTCCTGTAGTTCCTGCCTAGCCGTATTTAGGAATGCTTGGATTTGACCAATTATGCATTAATGCTTAGACTTTTGAAGATTTCCTTATGTAAATCAAATCAAGTTGTTGAATTAAGGTTGAATTCTTGGCAAAGCTTTCGTAATTATTTGGTAAAAGTTGCACTGCTAATGTTGAATACAATTATAAAAGACCAAAAAAGTAAAAAGAAAAAGTTAAAGAATAATTAGTTTAACTTCAATGGTCAAATCCTCTATTAATTAACTTAAATTATATCAATTAATAAACCTTCTCATAATCAAATATATTTTAATTGGTGCTAAAGGGTAAAGAAATATCAGCCTTTATAGTATACCTACCATATTTTAATTTGTTAAATATAATTGTTAATTGTTGAAGTGAACTAGTTTCTCTATATTTTTTAGACTTTAAAAATTTCGATTTGTTACTTAAAATAATTTAATTAATTAGCTATGTGCAGTGAGAATTAATGTATAGTTTTTTTGTAAAAAGCATCTTAAAGCATTCCTTTCATTATGGAGTCTCAATTCGATGATTGTGTTGAGCATAATTCTTTTAATGTAAAAAAACTTATAGAAGAACAAAGAGAAATACAAAGTCGCAAGATAAATTTAGGTAATGAGAGTAAACCCCCTAATAAAAAACATAAGTATATTTCAGATATGTAGACTTATTTCATTGTTGTAGGGTTAGATAAAGATAAAAAAAAGAAAAACGTAGAGCAAAATGTAATGCTTGTGGGGCTGAATTAGTTGGGGGAGAGTCAAAGTATGGGACATTCACTCTTTCTCATCTAATGCTGAATTTAGGATCAACTCGTAATAAAAATTCTGAACACACACTTGACAATGAATGAGGCAAAGATATCTTCAAGAATATTGCTCTACTACACCCCTAACGAACCAATGTGATTAGAAACGAAGATATGGAGCGATAAACCAGTTAGAAACGCCATAAGAAAAAACTTGGTAAGTTTGGTAAATATAGAGGTACACAAAGAAGACTCATCTTTGTATTAAAAAAACTAAAATATTATTCATAACATCATCTTTATTGATTAATTCGTAGCTGCCACCTTAAGAGTGTTTTTATAGTCTCCAAACCCTAATTCTAGTGTAGAAATGTATAATTACAATATAGAAACGATATCCAGTCAAATCTAGATAATTCTTTTTCTAAATTATTTTGGAGAAATCTCATTCCTAAATGGACTGCATGAATTTGGCTTCTAATTTAAGATAAATTAATTTAAAATAAATCTCACAAAATACTAAAATACCAAAATAACAAAATTAGCCCAAGTACAATTCGGTTATATATGCATTATGCGATTTGAAATTGCGTTATACGTCTGCATGTGCTAAAGAGTGTATTGCTTATTTCTTTATTTTTTTATGCTTCCCAAATATAGTTATCATATCGTAAGTTTTGAATTAAGTGATAGTAACTTGATTTGTCATGATTCGGAGTTTTCCATATTAAATCTTTGAAGAGTGTAAATATTTAAATGCACAACTTATTGTTGAAGAATCGTATCATTTTTGTGCTTGTATTATCGTCATGCTTCAACTTGTAAACTAATTAAAACTAAATATCATAATGTGGGCAATATAATTATTGACCAGGCCGAAAAACTTAGAAATAGAATGATTTCTCAAAAGGTTTTATGTGAGAAATTGGCTATGGCAATCATTAACCATGATCTTCATTTTTCGTTTGTTGAGTATGAAGGGTTTAGCAAAGTATTGAAATATCTCAATCTATATGTAAAATTTGTTACTAGGAACACTACTGTAGCTGATGTTTTGAAATTTTATGAGCAACAAAGAGATAAATTAAAAGAGGTTTTGAAAGCTATGTCTGATGTTTGGACTGCTTGCACTATTGAGAGTTATATTTGTGTAAATATTCACTTTGTTAATAATGAATGGAAGTTGAATAGCAAGATCTTAGCCTTTTCTTCTTTTCCTCCTCCAAACATTAGATTTTAGCTGTCACGAAAAAATTTTAATATTTTAAGTGAGTTGAGTATAGAACATAAAATATTTTCAATAACTTTAGACAATGCATCAGCTAATGAAAATATGAAAGATATGTTAAGAGCTACACTTTCCACTTTTGATGGTTTGCCATGTGCTGAAAAAAATTTTCATGTGCATTGTTGTATACATATTCTTAATCTAATTGTTCAAGATAGCTTGCATATTGCAAAAGATGCATTACACAAAATTAGAGAGTGTGAAATATGTGAAAAGTGGTTAGAAGGTAGGAAGAAGAATTTTGAAGAGTATGTCAAACAAATAGGTATTAAAGATAGAGTGAACTTACGTAACTATATGTGGTGTCCTTCGGATCAAGAGTGGGAAAGAGGGGAAAAGATTTGTGAAATATTGGTACTTTTCTATACCATTACTACTTCCATCTCATGTTCTAATTACCCAACTTTCAACTTGTATTTTCATCAAATATGAAAGATTGAGTCTCTTTTAATAAAGATCCATAATAGTGAAAATAAAGTAATTAAAAGAGTAATTCAGAGTATGAGAACCAAGTTTAACAAGTATTGGAAAGACTATACTGAAACTTTTTCACTTGGAGCTATTCTTAGTGCTCATATAAATTAACTTATATTGGTGGAGTATTGTTTTGAAGAAGTTGATCCAATTGATCCAATTTGTCATTACTCTTTAATGAATATATCAAGAAGTTACCAAATGTTTCTTCATTGTCTAATCCTTCAAATTCAATAAGACTTAATAATGGTGGAGTGAGTTTTACAAGATTTGGATTTGGATCCATGCCAACTGCAATAAGTTTCTAATTCTTTTCTAATTTTTATCTTTGTTTATGTAATGATCAACTAACTAGTTTATATATTTGTATTACTATTTGAATTATTTTGGATTGTTAGAATAGGATTTCATAGATATTAGCTACCTCATTGATTCTCAGTCTAAGAAATCTCAGTTAAAGAAGTACTTGGATAAATCACTACTTGATTGGAAAGATTTTCAAAATCTAAATGTTTTGAACCGGTGGAAGGAGAATAAAGTAAGATTTTCTTACTTGTCTTGTGTGGCTTGTGACATTCTAAGCATTCCAATCACCATGGTGGCTTCAGAGTCTGCATTTAGTATTGGTGCTAGAGTTCTAAACAAGTACCAGAGTTGTTTGCTTAATAAAAACGTTCAAGCTTTGATTTGTGCATGTAATTGATTGATTCGTTATACTCTCAATGGTAAATAATACATTTTAAATAATTTTATTTTAATTCATCACTTTTTTTATGCATATTATTCATCAATTTTATTTTTTGTAGATGAAGATCAAGATGTGGATGAAAATAAAAGAGTAAACAGAAAAGATCAATTTTATTTTTTATAAACGAAGATCAAGATGTGGATGAAAATAAAAGAGTAGATAGAGAAGATGCATTAATTTTCAAACAAGATTTAAATATTGTTGATTTGGAAGAAAATAATGTTGATTAATATTTTCTTATTTTGTTTATGTTTAGTAAGTTTATTTTGTTATTTAGACAATTTTAATAGGTTTTATTTAAATTTTAGTTTAATTATATAATAAGTTGGTTTTCTTTTCATTTGAGTATTTTAAATTGTGAAAGTCGTTAAAGCTATGATTTTTTTATTATCTTTTTATATTAATTTCTGTTAATATATAATGCATAATAGATAATTATAATGTCTAGTTGGATTGACAGAAGAAAAGAAAATAAAAAAATGGAGTTGAAGCCTATTTGTTGATTATAGTGTCTTTCTTCATTTATTGATTATGGTTGGTATAATATAAAATTTCCATAACTTTAGTTAATAGCGCGAGTTTAATTAGTTTTTCTTTTAGTCTCAATCCAAATTTTCTATTAAAAAAAAAAAAGACATGTTCGTGCTCGTCCATAGGCCGCTGCAAACTGGACCGAGTTTAAATATTAAAGATCCATTTTTTAACGATAATTTTTTGCTCAACCTATTTTGGAATTGAGTCTACACAGGTGGAACGAGGCGAGATCGAACTGGATAGCCTGTTTTGACAATAGTAATCCTTATTGAGGAAAGTTTGACTGTTTGACCAAAAATCTTTCCTACATTGAAATTAATCCTTTTACCACAAGAATTAGAGTTTATAAGGTTATAAAAACTCCTCTAAGTGGCAGCTATGAATTAAGACTTGTTATGAATAATTATTTTCTTTGATTAATAAAATTCTAGTGAGAATTTTGTTTAATTTTGTGTTGCATCAAAAATTATCATCTTATTGAAGTCAGTAACTTCGTGGTGATTCCACTCTTATTTTCTTGTTTGATTATCTACGTTTTTATTTATTCATTATTTAAGGGTGTAATGGAATATTTAGAAATTAATTTTGATGTGTGACTTTATATTATTATGTATTGGGATTTTAAATTGTATTGTTAATATGGGGTTCGCATCAATTGGTATCAGAGCATAAGTCGTTTATAAATTTTAATTTATCTATCTTGATTGTTATCTTGTTCAATTTTAATTTCATAATAACAATTGCTGTTAGATTCATTTCATTGAGTTAATTCGCCTTCTTATTTCATTGAGTCAAATCTGAAAAATTCGTGGAAAAAAAAAATTGCATCTTGAAAATTTATGTTTGAAATTAAAAGCAAGAAAAATGTCTATTTTGCCATTTGTGTAAGATAGGTCTTTGATGAAATTGCTGGATTGAGTTGTTAGTAGTATCATACACTAAAATCTATTGAGTGGTTTATGTTAGTTTAAAGCTTTCAAATATTAGGTAAAAGTTTAAGTTCAGTTTCGACCTTCATTAGGAGAGTGTGAAATTCATTTTATTTTCAGATTTTTTTTAAAATTTTTATCATCTTTATTTCATTTCTTTTGTTGGCATTCTATGCACATATGATGATATAATTGCTATATGTTACTTATTAAATTATATCTTTAGTATATTTATTATCATCTTATGCTAATATTTTATTGTGTGCATGTTTGCTTCTAGATTTTTCTTTTATATTTCTATATTATTTAGAATATCGTTATTTAATTTCTATTGCTATAATTTTATTAGTTTCGTATTGTGTGTTGATTCTGAAGTGCAATACTCTTAAGTTGAACATCAAGAGGTAAAATGCTTGAATGATGAGTTCATAAGAGAGTAAAAGCTAATTTGTAAGCGAAACTCGCATATAAATATATTTTCAAAAGAAACAAGTGAGGGAGCATATTAGGATCCATTTTGCTTTCTTTTGTTTTGTGTTTTTGAAATTTTTCATGATTGAAAGTAAAGAATTAAGAGAAGGTGGCAAGAGACTCAATGAATCATTTGAAAATTACTTCAAAAATTTTTGTGGTTTTATGAAAATCTTGAAAAGATTCATCCAGAAAGAGGATGAAAGAACCACCAAACATGATGTAGATCAATTTGAAAATAGCGAAGAAGGTGATTCTCAATCCGAACATTATTCAGATGGAAGAAAACTAAAAGGTGAGATAGAAAACACTTTAGTAGATTAAGTCCAAGAAATCTAAATTATTATCGCAATTTTTGAAAATCACGACCAATATAGAGATGGGTAAGTGTACATCTGAGGAGGGAAGAGTTAATTAATGCGTGCACAAGGACGATACTCCATTCATAAGAATCAAACTCCCGACCCCACTTAAGAGAAAAGAGTGCTAAACAATTCATCCCAATACTCGTTAATTGTTGATATTAAATTTTAACCTTATAAATTCTCAATATTTTTTGTCGTTTCCATTTTCTTAGTGTTAAACTTAAAATTTTCATTTCAATTCATGAAGGGATGAAATATCCATCGGTAATACAAAAATAATTTTCACTAGTAAATTTATCATTAAACTCCAATGTCTTTAGATCTATTAATAATCGACTTACTAATGAAAATTTACTCGTTTCCATTTTATTTTTAACTGAAATTAACAATTATATTAATTTAAATTTCATTTATTTGTAAAAAATAATTTATATTTAAAAAATATTTTTTAATAAAATAATATATTTTTTATTATTTAATTTTAATTTTAAAATAAATATATTTATAAATTTATATATAAAGATATTAATAATTTTCTTTAAATGCAGAATGACATCCTCCTTTTATAAAATAAAATCAATTTTCTTTTCTAACCTTTCTTATTAATAACTTAAAATTTAAAAAATGTGCTAAAATATAATTAATAATTTAAATTTTATCTTATCATATTCAAACTGTAGCAAATTCTCCATTTAAAAATTTTCGTAATATAAAATTTTATAAAAAAAAATCATATGCTTATCTAAATCTACGAATTGAACATGTAAGGGTAGCTATGTTATGATTGAAAGAATAAAAGGCATTGAACTTGTTGCTTTAATGAGTATCCAAGGAACATGAACTAGAAGCAAAATGGGGAATAAATAACACATGATGATTTGTTCACAAAATAATATGGTATCGGATGCATGTGATAGTGTCAAACCTTATTATATCTAATATAATTAGATTGTTAGAAAAACTTAAACATTGGTAATTATAGCAAAGACTTTTTTGGCGTATAAATCTTTCACTTTAGGGTTTGTAGGTCCCAAATCAAAATAACCCTAATGATGTCCAAAACTCCCCAAAAAAGGAGTGGGATTTGATTTTGTTATTTTCTCCAATTTTTTTTTTTAATATATGCAACATTTATATCTATGATAAGTTTTTAAAAATATATTAAAATATTTTTTAAATTTTAAAAAATTTATTATTTAATTTTTTTATTAATTTTAATAATTAAATATTTTACTATCTAATAATTGTGGTATTAAAAATATATTAATTAATCTTTCTATTTTTTAAAAATATCTACTTAATTAATTTGTATCAAAAGCATTTTAAATTTATTTAAAATACTTAATAATTAAATTAATAAAAAAATAAATTATTTAATTTTTAAAATTTTAAAAGTATTATAATATATTTTTTTAAATCGAAAAACTAATTAATAAATTTTTTATATTATATAAATTAATTAATAATATTTTAATTTTAATTTATCATTTTATATTTGAGATCATTTACTTGACTGGATAAATTTATTAAAATGATAAAGTATTTTTTTTTTAATTTTAAAAAATGTTTTACGTTCAAAATCAAGTCATTTATTATCCCAAAATTATGCCGCACCAAGCTAGTGAGAAGTGATGCAGCACCAAGCTTGTGAGAAGTGACGCTTTTCAATTGATAGGTAATTATTTTGACACATGAAGGGATTAGGAAATGAAAGATTATGAGAAAAAGTATCTTTAATGCCAAATTGGCCCACATTTGCCTACACAAAATCACCAATCCCAATCACAAAGACATATTATTACTTAACCGCTCCAACCCAAAAAGAAAATCAATGATGAATTTGAGCCCCAAACTAAGCAAAGTTAGCTTTGATTAGACTGATTATATAAACAAGTAATGTTTATTTATAATAATTAATATTCCCACCTACACATCTTTTTTTTATGCAAGTCAATATCAAGAAAAAATAAAAATAAAAGCACGCAAGCTTGATGTAATAGATCAATGATTTTTTATGTTCAATATGCACGAAATTTAGTAATTAACTTGAGAAATGTTTTTCTAAATAAAATTATTCTCTCATTGAATTATTTGATATTAATGTCAAATAATTTAAAAATTTTATTATTAATCTAATAGATAAAAAAAGATTAATGTGCATATATAAAATATAAAAAAATAAATACAATTTATCGATTAAATTATGAAAAAAATAATAAAATAAACTATTAACCATTTACTTATCATTTAAAATGCTGACTGTTTATTAATAAAATTTTATAATAATTTTTACTCTTTTGTTCCAAAAAATAAGTCATGTTAATTTTTATATATTTATAAAAATATAATAAATATAACTAAAATAGTAAATTTTATTTAATCATTTTTTTCAATACGTATTATTCCATTGAAAAGTAAATTGTATTAAAAATTTAAATGTTTATATTAATTTATATTCATATCTAAAATTTAAAATATTAATTAATAAAATTAAATCTTTTCTATTTGTTATAATAATAAAAATTATTAAATTGAATTTATAAAATTAATAATAATTTACAGTATAACTCCCAAAATTTTTATTGATAAAATAACCTTAATTTAAAATTTATATTTAAAAAGTAAATATTTTTATATTCACTATAAATATAATCAATTGTGGAGTAATAAATATTTAATGAAAAAATAAAATATCTAATAATTACTAATTAGAATTTTAAACTTTAATTTTTAGGCATGCTTTCAGTCTATTATGAATTTTATTATTATGTATTAATTTTCACATTTAATCGAATGAAAATTTATATGATTATATTAAGAAAAATACGTATTCACATGAATATTAATTTTTTATTATTAATTATGTATGTGATAAATAAAAATATCTCCCCCGACGTTTTGCTTTTATGGCTTGTAAAACAGTTTTACTTTTGAATTAAAAAACTAGATCTTCTGTCTCCCACGCTAACGATCACGTTCTTGGGATACCAAGTCATCATATTTTACCTTTACATTACCAATTGAAGTTGAAGGGCAGTCCTAAAACTTAGGCAGATTGTCGGATAATTTTGTTTTTATAATCATTTTTTACGATATTATCATCTCTATAATTTTAATAATCTTTTTCATTACCCAAAGTAATAATACCAAATCACTTGCACGCATAGTATTTGTAACATATAGACAACAGTTGATAATACTCTCTCTATATATAATTAGTGAAGAATAATTGTAGTTAGTAGCTAATAGCATAATTATTCTCAATTGTTGATATCCAATATATTTAAATGGGATTAGCATATAATTGTAAGACAGTCAACTATTATATTAACCTGTCTCCCAAACATTATATAAGATTTTATTCACTACTTTTAGCTTTACAATTTTATCCATTATTGAAATTCGTATATCCTAGGAATTCTTATAATTCTATTCAAATTCATACATCCTAGGAATTCTTATAATTCTATTCACACTCATACATCCTAGGGATACTTGTAATTCCAGCTATCTTGAAACTTTATATGTCAACTACGCTTGAATTTCGTATTTCTATTTCCAGCCTCCCCTTTTTCAGATATAACATTACATGCCCGATTTATAATGCATAATAAAAAAAATGTAGCTGAAATTAGATTGATGACGTGGCTAAAGTGGGACTGAGATGCGATTAGCCAAAACCTGCAAGGAAAAAAGTGTGAGGTGGTGATGGGTGCCCATAGCAGCCACTCCAACACTCAATTCAGTATTGTAACAAGGAGAGAGCGCAATGAATTACTTAAAACTTTAGTGGTAGATAATAGCGTACATTACTTTTGTGATCATTCTCTCTTTTATACTGCAAGAAGATGAAAATAAATATAGCATTTTCTTAGCAACGGTAATCATGTGTCAAGACTCGGCCTATCAAAGGAGGATGAGTCTTGATGATGGTCTGGGTGTTAAAGTGTTTGGGTCTCCCTTCCCGTAGCAGGACTGCGTTTCCCATTTGTCGGATCCCTGCCACGTGGCCCTTGTTTTGTCGTGATAACTCATAGCTTACTTTGGGCGGATGTTATGTTACATCAGAGATCCCCCGCCAGTCTTCAACTCTTTAGATTTGAAGGTGTCTGTTTGCCTTTCCAGTTTAGGACATGTGGCATGATCTCGGTTGTGAGCGTTGTTTCACTTGCCTATTGATTGTCTCATCTTTTGTGCCGTATTTAGAGCTTTGTCGGCTTTTTTGCTATATAAGAACCCTTCTTTCTTTGGTTCACAATAGTCTTTCATGGGAGAGAGGAGCGGAGGTCTCTTCTTCTCCTAAATCTGTGTGGAGGATATCATCATGGTCTACCAAATCTGTGCAAAGAATATCATCATGGTCTTCGAAAAGCAACTGAAGGCGGATCTTCCTGAAGGTGCAAGCGCACTACTTAGCTCTGAGCAATATAACTAGCCCTGCCGATAATGGCTTTTTAGCATCGCGATCCCTGTGGGGTTGGATTGTGCAAGATCAATTTCGAGTGCACGAACATGAAGGTAGTTAGAAAGCTAGCTCTTTTCATGGCCTTTTAAACGGCTTCCTTTCATAGATTTTAAGGATTTTGATGTAATAGAGACTTTATTCAAATCCCTTTCTTGAATCCTTGTAATCTTTTATAATGGAAATATATATTTTGTATGCTTTTGTGTGCTTCCTTTGTTGCCACCATTTTTGCCGAACAAATGGGGCTAAAGCGTATCGCCCGTTTAGTCATAAAATAGTTACTAAAAAAAATTAGGATTAATACCTGAGTTTGTGGCCCGGTAGACTGTCGTCCTTCCATCATAAAACTCCTTAGGTGGGTTTGTGAGCTGGGCTAGCAAAATTTTGCCTTGTGGCCTTGATTTATGGGACCAACGCCTGGATGGCGTGGCAAAGGCTGCCTTATAGCCTACCCTGGCTGAGATTGCCTTGTGGCCTTGCTTAGTGGGACCAACGCCCAGATGCCCTGGCAAAAATTTCCTTATGGCTTGGCTAAGATTGTCTCGTGGCCTCGCTTAGTGGACCAACGCCCGAATGACCAGGCGAAAATTGCCTTATAGCCTAGCCTGACTAAGATTGCCTTGTAGCCTTGCTTAGTAGGACCAACGCTTGGATGGCTTAATGAAAACTGCCTTATGGTCTAGCCTAGCTAAGATTGCCTTGTGGCCTTGCATAGTGGAACCAATGCCCAGGTGCCTTGGCGAAAACTGCCTAATGGCCTAGCCTGGTTAAGATTGCTTGTGGCCTTGCTTAGTGGGACCAATGCTTGAATGGCCTGGCGAAAGCTGCCTTATGGCCTGGCCTAGCTAAGATTGCCTTGTCGCCTTGCTTATTGGGACCAACGCTCAAATGGCCTGACAAAAAATCCCTATCGCCTTTAAGGAAGGCAATCCCATCATTCTTGAAAAATACTATTTGTGAAAATCTCTTATTAATTTTTTACTGTTAAAATCCTTTCAGATCACAAATGTTCCAGGAATGGGGAATGACTTGGTTTAACTTTATAATACCCGGCTAGACTCCGGTGTCGGAATTCCAACCTTCCGACGGAATCCCCGTTAAAATCCGAAATCTCGGATATCAGAACCTCTTAGAAGGGTAAAATATGTTTTTATAAAATGTTTTTCATGATTTTATTATTTGGTTTTGAGTTAAAGTTTTAAAATGAAAGAAAAATATTTTTGAGGGACAAGCCCAGGTTCGGCCGCCGAACATGGTGCTGCCGCGGGAGCTCTCCTTTCGGCCCTCAAAGGTGGTTTGGCCAGCCACCTATAAGAGGCCTCCAGTCCGAAAATGGGGGAGTTTCTCTCTCCATTTTCGGGCAAAAGTGAGTTCTTGCCCTTCCTTTGATGATTTTATGTTTTTCCTTCAAATTTTCATGAGTTTTCGCTTATTTTTGAAGTTTTGAGCTTGGATCAAAGACTTTAAAGTTTGGGAGACCGTTTCTTCTCAACTCTAAGCTTGGGTCGCATCTACCTTAGATCTTCAAGAGGTAAGTGTAGATCTTTGCCTTTTTATATGTTTTAAGTAAGTTTTAAAAAGGGTTAAGAGTTAAAAATGCATGATATGGCTAGATCTAAGGTTATAGGCTTTGAGTTGGGTCTTGGTGAATGTATGCTATCTCTTGTCTTTTGTTATTGTTTGTTGGGGTTTAGGCTAGTTTTTATACTCCTTATGCATGTTGGAGTGAGTATGCATATTGTGGAAAGTTGGGTGTGAGGATTTGAGAGTTTTGGGGCTGAAATGCATAGGGCAGAATCGGGTTTTGCCATTCTGGAGAACCCAGGTTCGACCGTCGAAGCAGGATTCGGCTGTCGAACCTACATGGGAGGCATCCTTTTGGCCGCCTAACCTGCCCTTGAACCTGCCCCCGAAGGACCTTGACAGTGCAGTTGTCGAGACCGGTCAAAAATAACCTTTTTAACTACCAACAATATTAAAACTGTAGACAGTGGTGAAAGGATCATATCCACAGGGAATTGACACTTACTTACCTCTCTTGTTAGGACCAAATAAAATAAAGTGCAAGTGCATATAAAGTAAAAATGGGGGTTTTGAGATTGATTTGATTATACTAATAAAAAGAGCAATTAAAAAGAAAGCAGATGGTAAATTAAGAATGAAATAATAATGGTGAAAGCTCTAGTTGAAGATTCAGATTCACTTTAGTTGATGGGATTGATCATTGACTCATATGTTCCTTTGTTTGATTCAATAAATTGGCCATGGAGATTGAAGAAGCTTCTCACCTCCATCATCTCTCCTTAAGATTAAATCAATTAGGGAAAGTCCTCCAATTAATTACTAATTAACAAGTTGTCAAAGAACGTCTTTGAGCCTTAGGCCTTTTACAATAGTCAATCGCATTAAGAAATAGAGAGAACCAATTCTAGTTACCCAAATGTATGGAGACAACACTAGATCATGCAATTTCCTTGGTTGTGCACCAAGTGTTCTTTTGTTTGAACAATTCAAGCAATTATGGACTAAAAATCATTCAAACTAACAATATATTACTTTGCATCAAAGAATCAATGTAGATCTTAAATAACAAAGCAATAATGTCTCAAAGTGTAACGACCCGAAAATCGGACCGCTACCGGCACTAGGATCCAGGTCGGCTTAAGGCCGCCAGGACCCGTAGCAAGCCTGACATACAACCTGTAAACCTGTTTAATCCCATACATGATCAACACCATACATAAAAATTTTTAAAACTTTAGCTTTCATACATTCATCATTTCATTCTTTTACCAAACTCAACCTGTACATGCACTATACATAGTCATAATCATAAACATTGACCCCTCTGTGGGATCTCATCAGTGCCCCAATGGGCGATATAACATATGTTGAGTTGGTTTACATGAACATCATAAAACATCTAAGATCATGTATTAAAAGGGATAACAACATTCTATGGTCAAGCTCACCTCTATCATCCATAAGCCTCATTACATTACATGTCTATACTGTACTTTTACATAACATCATATTCATTTATCATGTCCACACTATCTATTACATAGACAAGACTTCAATACTCTTGCTGACCTCCTGGTCTACCCTGTACCTGCAAACCTGAGGGATTAGGGAGAGGGGTGAGCTACTAGAGCCTAGTGAGCAGAATAATAAAAAATATTATATTAATATTTCATGCTTTCATGGAATGCATCACATCACAAACATATCACATCAAGGATGAACTTGTCACCAGTAGCCCTCTACATATCCAATAGTGCCAGAACGTAGAATGGGTCCTGGTCTTTCTCTTACATAGCATAACATAACATTCCAATGTGCCAGAACGTAGAATGGGTCCTGGTCTTTCTCTTACATAGTGCCAGCGAACGTAGAATGGGTCCCACTGGTCTTACATTCCGTACCGTACATATCACATCGTCACATCATAGATCGAGAGCTATGGATCATCCAACGTTCATCCACATCAACAACAATAAAGTATGCAATGCAACATATTCATGAATTCTAATGCAAACAACCTAGTATATCTCATGGCATTAATGATGCGTGAATCATGCTAAAATGTCCATTATTTGCTTTTAAAAAAAAAACGTAATGAGTTATTCCACTCACCTCTGGATAGCTCTGACCAGACACTGAAGCAGCTGACTCACTGCTGGGGTCCTCGGTTCCTCGGGTCCGAACCTACACAGGTGGACTCAAATGAGGGACCAAACATACATGAACATAACTCTAAACTACTCCCCAAAAACCCCCTAGAACATCATGAAACAATCATAGAAAAACATGCAAAGGAGGGCTGGACAGGGCACTTTCGGCGGCAGGTTCGGCGGCCGAAAGTCCCTCAAGAGCCGAAAGTCAGGCAAGTTCGGCGGCACCTTCGGCGGCCGAAACTCCCAGACAAAGACAAAACTCATGCATGTTCGGCGGCAGTTTCGGCGGCCGAAACTGCCCTCCAGAGACGAAAGTCCTCTTTCGGGGGCAGGCTTCGGCAGTCGAAGGCTGCCTCCACAAGCGGGTTCGGTGGCCGAAAGTTCCTTCGGCGGCCGAACCTGAGTTTCTCCAAAGTGGCAGAAACTCAGCTCCAACATGCACAAACGCCTCCCAAACTTTCAAACATGCATAAACCTATTCTACAACACTCCCAAACATTCACAATCAAGCATACAAGTTCATAGGGGTCTCAAACTAGCCTAAACCCCAACTATAACACATCAAACATACCCACATTGCTCAAGAGCACACATTATACCCATAAACTCAAAACAACCTAAACATGCATTTCTACTCCATAAACTTGTATAAAACTTGTTTAAAACACATTATAAGCTAGAGATCGACTCTTACCTCTTGAAGATCGAGAGTAGAGGCGATCTAACTTGGAGTTGGGAGAGATTTAGCTCCTTGGGTCTCCAAGCTCAAAACTTGTTCTTTTGCTCAAAAATCTTCAAAACAAAGTGAAAACTAGTGAAAATTGTGAAAGATTTGAAGAAAGGAACTCAAGATCGGTGAGGGGCGGCGGAGAGCTCACCTTGGCCGAAAATGGGGAAAAAGCTCGCCCGTTTTCGGCTAAGGGACCCCTTTATAGGTGGCTGGCCAGGCCACATTCGGGAGCCAAACGTGCCTCCACATGCATGCCATGTTCGGCGGCCGAACCTGGACTTCCCTCACTTATGCTTTCGGGGGCCTAAAAGCGCTCCCGAAGTCATGCATGTTCGGCGGCCTAACTTGAGGTTCGGCGACCGAACCTGAGTTTTCCTCCAAGGCTATTTTCATGCAAAAACTCATTTCTTTCTTGATTAAAAACATAAAACACATTAAAACATTTTATAAAAACATGGTTTTACCCTTCTAGAGGTCTCCGACACCCGAGATTCCACCGGACGGTAGGAATTCCGATACCGGAGTCTAGCCGGGTATTACACAAAGCATGAAATCACAAGAATACTGAATAACAAAAGATTAACAATGTAGTCCAAGTCTCTCAATCCACAATACAACTAAAGCTTCACTTATTCTTCAACTAGAATAAAAAGGTTTTAGCCACTCATGGCTGAAACAAAATAACCAAAAAGAAAGGTAGAAGAAGAGAAGAAGAAGCCGAAGGAGGTGGAGGCGCGGCGGTCTTTCTTGATCCGGATGGGAGAAGGAGAAGAGTCTCAGACAGTCTAGGAAAAATTCGTGGCTGTCAATGAGAGTACCTTTTTTATAGAGATTAGGTGCTGCCCTAGGTCTTCCTTGCTTCCTAATTAGTGTAGAGGCTGCCCATAATGCTGCCCATGCTCAACTTGCTGCCCAAGTTGTTGCAGAAGAGGAAAGAATCGGACTGTAAGGCTTCAGAAGGGAGTTGGTGCGCAGATTGCTTTCAGAATAGGAAAGGGATGTACCTTGTGCTTGAAAACGAAGGAAGAGTGATTCAAGGCTGCCAATAGAGGAAGATGGCGTGGCTTGACCTTCAGGAGAAAGGTGTGCGCGCGGATGGCATTGAATAGGAAGGAGGCGCATGGATGGTGCTCTGCAGAAAAGGCAGGCGCACAGATGCTTCTGAATAGGAAGTACGAGTTGTCCAGATTTCCTATTTAGGTGGAGCTTCTTTTGAATCTTAAACCTGGACTAAATAAAGGCCGAGTGCATTGAGATTTCCTTCCTGAATAGAGAGTGGTGTGCGGATCATGCTGCAAAAGGAAGTTGGCGCGCGGTCATTGAATGCAGAAGGGAAAGTGCATCTATCCAGTCTTTCCTTTTTAGGTGGAGCCTTCGTTTGAATTTTGAACGCTGAACGCAGGAGAGGCAAGTGTGCCTTCATGAGATCTTGCTGCCTAAATTGGAAGTTATGACTGCTGCAGTGTGTGCACATCTTTGAACAAGGAAAGAGAGATCTGCGATTCGAATTTCAAATAATCTTCTGACTGAGCTTTCCTTATTTACTTTTGCTTCTGCACTTTCCTCATTTGAAGACTTTCCTTTTCTAAAAACTTGCCTTATTTGAAAACTTTCCTTTCTGGGCACATGTTCTAAATAAGGCAGGAAAGATTCTGCAGTTCAAAATTCGGACAATTTGCTAACTGTGCTTTATGACTCTTTCCTTATTTGGCACTTTCCATATATAAAAACTTTCCTTATTTGGAACGTTCCATATATGAAAACTTTCCTTTTCTGGAACTTTCCATATTTGGCACTTTTTGGCAGTTTTAAGAGTATTTTCTCCGGATTGTCTTTTCACACCTAGTTTCTGCAAAAGATGAAAAAACCCACCAAATTAGGTAGAAAAGGTGCAAATAAACATCATTAAGATCATGATAATATGGCCTAAAATATGCTCTGTCAGACCTCGACTTTCGAATTTGTAGAGGACCTTCAGCCGCTGAACTTGCCGTTGAAAGTCCTCTACCCAGCCTTCCTTTGCTTGTTTTACATACATGTTTTGTGATGTTTTGGGGGATTTTTGGGGAGTTGTATGAAGTCATGTTTTAGCTATGTTTGGTCCCTCATGGGAGTCCATCTGTGTAGGATCGGACCTAGGAGACCGTAGAGGCCTTCAGTGAGCTAGTTGCGTCTTTGTCAGTCGAGCATCAGCCAGAGGTGAGTAGAGCTGAACTATATTTTAAAGTAACTAAATTTTTTAAGCATGTTCATGCATCACGAATGCCATGTTATGTATTAGGTTGTTTTGCATTAGAATTCACAAATATGATGCATTGCATAAATTATTGTTGATGTGGATGGATGTTGGATGACCCACTAGTCCTCGAGCAGGTTATGATATGATACGGAGACGAAAGACCAGGGCTGCCCATTCTACGCCCCTAGCATAGTTGGATATGTTATGTTATGTTTAAGAGGAAGTCCTGAGGAGCTCCGTCAAGGGCCGGGCATTGATTTGGAATATGTAGGGGGTTACTGGTGACAAGTCCATCCTTGATTTGTATTGTTTGTGTTGTGATGCATTTCATAAAAGCATATGTTTATTAAAGTATTTTTATGTTCTACTCACTAGGCTCTTGTAGCTTATCTGTTTCCCCTAACCCCAGGTTTGCAGGGTCAAGAATAGCTCGGAAAGTCGGCTAGAGGCTGGTATAAGTTCATGTAATAGAATAGTGATGGACATGTACTATGTAATGGATTAGATTTGTGCTGTAACAGCCCGGAAACCGAACTGCCACCGGCACTAGGATCCAGATCGACTTAAGGTCGCCGGGACCCGTAGTAAGCCTGCTATCCTGTCTGTATACCTGTGAAATCCCATACATGATCATACATTTGCTGTAAAAACATAAAACTTTTCTTCATTCCAAGGCTTAACCTGTGCATGCACTCTCTCTGTTCTCTACTAATCCCTACTAGAGCTCCTCATGGCTCTAGGCGGATCAAACTCAGAATGTTAAGCCTGGTTTTGCTCATAAACATACAACAATAAAGCAACATACATAAACTGATCATGTGACGCCACAAAGGGATGACAATTCTTATAAGTCAAGCACCATTCTATACACTCTACATTATCTCTATACATTTTCATGTCCACACTAGCTATTCCAATACTCTGTACTCTTCCTGTACCCTGCTGAGTTCTCTCTGACCTCTGAACCTGCACAACTAGAGTTAGGGGAGAGGGATGAGCTATGATAGCCCAGTGAGTAGAATAGTAATAAAATAACAGGTGATAAAACATGCTCTCATGAAATGCATCACATAATCACATCACCTCGGCCGGACGGATCAAAACTCCCTCTATCTCATCTGGGGTACCGGAGTACCATGTGCCTGGTCCCCGTAGGGCTGTTCCAGGTCTTTGTGCCTGGTCCTCGTAAGGCTGTTCCAGGTCTTTCCTCTGAGGGCTAATGAATCCTCACGAAGTCCGTGCCGTCTCACATAAGCAATGTACAAGGAGCCATGCCAAGTACAAGGATACATGCAATGCGTCATATTCGTGTACTCTAATGCACTCACCCTATTGCATAGTCATGATGCATGAAGCATGATAAAATAGTCAGTTCTCAGATTAAAACATTAAGTTACATTCCACTCACCTGGTTATCTCTGCACTGACTCTGCAGGTTCTGACACTGGACTCACTGCTGACTTCCCTGATTCCTCTGGTCCGTACCTACACAGGTGGACTCAAATGAGGGACTACACTCACTCAAAAACATCTCTACGAAACTCCCCAAAACCCCTCTAAACAATCCTAAAACCATCACATAAACCATGCAAAAGAAAGCTGGACAGGGCACTTTCGGCGGCAGATTCGGCGGCCGAAACCCCACTCCAGAGACGAAACTCATGCATGTTCGGCGGCACCTTCGGCGGCCGAAGGTCTCGTCCAGAGACGAAACTCACACACTTTCGGCGGCCGAACTCCCTCTTTCGGCGGCCGAAAGTCTCTTTCTAAACCGAAATCCTAGCTTTCGGGGGCAACCTTTGGCAGCCGAACTGCCTCCACAAAGGGTTCGGCGGCCGAACCTTCCTTCGGCGGCCTAACCTGGTTTTGCCCGAAGGACAGAACCCTGCTCTGTTTCATGCAAACTTTGCCCAAAAACCTACCAACATGCATATCAATTACTCCCAACTAGCATATACACATATATATGCACAAAGGGGTCTAAAACTACCCTAAAACCCCAAACAAACATAGCACATAACACTTAAACATGTTTGAACACCACAAATCACCAAAAACCTCACCTAAACCTAACCATGCATACTACCCATACAAACTTCATAAAACCTTTCAAAATCATCAAAGAAGCTGAGGATCTTCACTTACCTCTTACACAACTTGAGGATGAAGGATCCTAACGTGGAGATATGAAGAAAAGCTCTTCCAAAGCTCCAAGCTTCAAACCTTGGTTCTTTTGCTCAAAACCTTCATAAGTCACCAAAACTCTTAAAACTCTTGAAAGATTGGATGAAAATCATGGAAAACATGAAAGTCAACGTGGGAGAGGCTGAAACTCACCTCTGGCTGCAAGTGGAGGAGAAATAACCTCCTTCCACCGACCCTTGGCCCTTTTATAGGTGGCTGGCCAGACCACCTTCGGCAGCCGAACGTGAAGCCGCAACCATGCAATGTTTGGCGGCCGAAAGTAACCTTCGGCGGCCGAACCTTTGCATTTCTCCCTTGTTGCTTTTCTTTCAAAACTCAATGCTTATCACACTTCAAAACATGAAAACAAGTGAAAATACCTTGGAAAACATATGTATTACCCTTCTCGAGGGTTCCGACACCCGAGATTCCACCGGACTACAGGAATGCCGATGCCGGACTCGAGCCGGGTATTACATTCTCCCCCCCTTAAGAACATTCGTCCTCGAATGTCCCTAACACAACATAAACACATAGAAAAGGGAAAAAAACTAACCTTAAAACAGATATGGGTATTGCTGGAGCATGGACTCCCGAGTCTCCTAAGTGCACTCTTCTAGGTTGTGGTGGTTCCACAGAACTTTCACCATTGGTATCTCCTTGTTTCTCAGCTTTCTGATCTGGGTGTCAAGGATCCGCACTGGCTGCTCTACATAGGTGAGATCACTTAAGATTTCCACCTCAGGTTCACTAAGAACCTTCTCTGGATCTGACACAAACTTCCGCAACATAGAAACATGGAATACCGGGTGAATTCGTTCCATAGAAGCCGGTAAATCTAGCTTATACGATACAGGCCCGATCTTCTGCAAGATCTCAAAGGGACCAATGTACCGTGGGGCCAGTTTACCCTTCTTTCCAAACCGAACCACTCCCTTCATCGGAGACACCTTGAGCAATACCATATCCCCCTCCTGGTACTCTATCTGCTTCCTACGGATGTCTGCATAGCTTTTCTGTCTGCTTACAGCTGTTCTGATCCTCTCTCTGATGATAGGTACTAACTTACTGGTTATCTCAACTAACTCTGGCCCTGCAAGAGTTTTCTCTCCTACCTCTTCCCAGCAAACAGGTGTTCGGCACTTCCTCCCATACAGAGCTTCATAAGGAGCCATCCCTATGCTAGCATGATGGCTGTTGTTGTAGGCAAACTCCACCAGAGGTAGATGCTGCCTCCATGAATCGCCAAAGTCTAACACACACATTCTCAGCATATCTTCAATGGTCTGGATGGTTCTCTCTGACTGACCGTCTGTCTGTGGATGGAAAGCAGTGCTGAAATCCAACCTTGTGCCCATTTCATTTTGCAGACTCCGCCAAAACCTGGAGGTGAACTGAGGTCCTCGATCTGATACTATCGATACTGGAACTCCATGCAACCTTACTATTTCGTCTACATACACCTGCGCCAACTTGTCTACAGAGTAGTTACTCCTGACGGGAATGAAGTGAGCAGATTTAGTGAGTCTATCCACAATCACCCATATGGAGTCTAGTCTGTTAGACGTTGCCGGTAACCCCACTACAAAATCCATCGCTATGTTCTCCCATTTCCATTCTGGGATCGGCAGTGGGTTAAGCATTCCAGCCGGCTTCTGGTGCTCTAGCTTCACCCTTTGACATGTCTCGCAGGCTGACACGAACTGTGCCACTTCTCTCTTCATTGCTGGCCACCAATACACCTTTCTCAGATCTTGATACATCTTGGTGGCTCCCGGGTGAATGCTATACCGCGTATTATGAGCTTCCCTCATAATGTCTGCCTTCAAACTGCTATCATCTGGTACACATAACCTCTTACCGTGTCGAAGAATCCCCTCACCGTCAAATCTGAACTCTGCACTGTTGCCCGACTGAACAGTCCTGGCAATCTTCACTAACTCGGGGTCTTCGTGCTGTTTCAGAGCTACTTGCTCTAGAAATACTGGTGTCACTCTCATCTGTGCGAGCAAAGCACCTGTACCAGATAACTGCAACTGTAACCCGTCTTCCACGAGCTTGTAGAAATCCTTCACCACCGGTCTTCTCTCTACTGCAATGTGGGATAAACTGCCAAGTGACTTTCAGCTTAAGGCATCAGCTACAACATTAGCCTTGCCCGGATGATACTGGATCTTACAATCATAATCACTGAGCAATTCTACCCACCGTCTCTGCCTCAAGTTTAACTCTCTCTGACTTAAGATGTGCTGCAGGCTCTTATGATCCGTATAGATCTCACATTTTACCCCATAGAGGTAATGCCTCCACATCTTAAGTGCAAAGATAACAGCTGCCATCTCAAGATCGTGTGTCGGGTAATTCAGCTCGTGCTTCTTCAGCTGTCTAGAAGCATAAGCTATCACTCGGTCATTCTGCATCAACCCACAACCTAATCCCACTCGCGATGCATCACAGAACACTGTGAAATCTTCATCACTGATCGGCAGAGCTAACACTGGTGCTGAAGTTAACCGTCTCTTCAACTCTGCAAAACTCTCCTCACATTCCTCTGACCACACCAATTTCTGATTCTTTCTGGTCAGTCTGGTCATAGGAGCAGCTATCTTCGAGAAGTCCTGAACAAACCTCCGATAGTAGCCTGCCAAACCCAGAAAACTCTTGATCTCGGTCACTGTAGTGGGTGTAGGCCAGTTGGCTACTGCCTCTACCTTTCTGGGATCTACTGCTATACCGTCCTCTGATACAACATGTCCCAAAAAGGAAATGCTCCTTAGCCAGCACTCGCACTTGGAGAACTTGGCATACAAGCCATGCTCTCTCAAGGTTTGCAGCACTATCCGCAGATGCTGGGCATGGTCCTCTGCATTCCTGGAGTACACCAAGATATCATCAATAAAGACGATCACAAAACGATCCAAGTACTCCCTGAAAACCCTGTTCATGAGATCCATGAATGCTGCAGGGGCGTTAGTCAACCCGAATGGCATCACAAGGAACTCATAATGCCCGTATCTGGTTCTGAAAGCAGTCTTGGATACATCTCCTTCCCTGATTTTCAACTGGTGGTATCCGGATCTCAGATCTATTTTAGAAAAACAACCTGCTCCTGCCAGCTGGTCGAAGAGATCATCGATCCTGGGTAACGGATACTTGTTTTTGATAGTGACTTTGTTCAACTGTCTGTAGTCGACACAAAGTCTCAGAGGTCCATCCTTCTTTCTGACAAATAATACTGGAGCACCCCAGGGTGAGGTACTCGGGCGGATGAAACCCTTAGCTACCAAATCCTGTAACTGTTCTTTCAACTCTCGCAACTCTGCTGGTGCCATCCTGTAGGGAGGAATAGAGATCGGTCTGGCATTGGGCATCAACTCAATCTCGAACTCTATTTCCCTATCCGGTGGTAATCCTGGAAGCTCTTCAGGAAACAAATCTGGGAAGTCTCTAACAACTGGTACTGAGGATGGTTCCCTAACCTGACTGTCTAGCTCTCTCACATCGAGCAAAGCACCTGTACCAGATAACTGCAACTGTAACCCGTCTTCCACGAGCTTGTAGAAATCCTTCACCACCAGTCTTCTCTCTACTGGAATGTGGGATAAACTGCCAAGTGACTTTTGGCTTAAGGCATCAGCTACAACATTAGCCTTGCCCGGATGATACTGGATCTTACAATCATAATCACTGAGCAATTCTACCCACCGTCTCTGCCTCAAGTTTAACTCTCTCTGACTTAAGATGTGCTGCAGGCTCTTATGATCCGTATAGATCTCACATTTTACCCCATAGAGGTATTGCCTCCACATCTTAAGTGCAAAGATAACAGCTGCCATCTCAAGATCGTGTGTCGGGTAATTCAGCTCGTGCTTCTTCAGCTGTCTAGAAGCATAAGCTATCACTCGGTCATTCTGCATCAACCCACAACCTAATCCCACTCGCGATGCATCACAGAACACTGTGAAATCTTCATCACTGATCGGCAGAGCTAACACTGGTGCTGAAGTTAACCGTCTCTTCAACTCTGCAAAACTCTCCTCACATTCCTCTGACCACACCAATTTCTGATTCTTTCTGGTCAGTCTGGTCATAGGAGCAGCTATCTTCGAGAAGTCCTGAACAAACCTCCGATAGTAGCCTGCCAAACCCAGAAAACTCTTGATCTCGGTCACTGTAGTGGGTGTAGGCCAGTTGGCTACTGCCTCTACCTTTCTGGGATCTACTGCTATATCGTCCTCTGATACAACATGTCCCAAAAAGGAAATGCTCCTTAGCCAGAACTCGCACTTGGAGAACTTGGCATACAAGCCATGCTCTCTCAAGGTTTGCAGCACTATCCGCAGATGCTGGGCATGGTCCTCTGCATTCCTGGAGTACACCAAGATATCATCAATAAAGACGATCACAAAACAATCCAAGTACTCCCTGAAAACCCTGTTCATGAGATCCATGAATGCTGCAGGGGCGTTAGTCAACCCGAACGGCATCACAAGGAACTCATAATGCCCGTATCTGGTTCTGAAAGCAGTCTTGGATACATCTCCTTCCCTGATTTTCAACTGGTGGTATCCGGATCTCAGATCTATTTTAGAAAAACAACCTGCTCCTGCCAGCTGGTCGAAGAGATCATCGATCCTGGGTAACGGATACTTGTTTTTGATAGTGACTTTGTTCAACTGTCTGTAGTCGACACAAAGTCTCAGAGGTCCATCCTTCTTTCTGACAAATAATACTGGAGCACCCCAGGGTGAGGTACTCGGGCGGATGAAACCCTTAGCTACCAAATCCTGTAACTGTTCTTTCAACTCTCGCAACTCTGCTGGTGCCATCCTGTAGGGAGGAATAGAGATCGGTCTGGCATTGGGCATCAACTCAATCTCGAACTCTATTTCCCTATCCGGTGGTAATCCTGGAAGCTCTTCAGGAAACAAATCTGGGAAGTCTCTAACAACTGGTACTGAGGATGGTTCCCTAACCTGACTGTCTAGCTCTCTCACATAAGCTAGGAACCCCTGACACCCCTTCCTTAACATTCTACGAGCCTGGAGGGCTGATATCAAACCCCTAGGTGTCCCTCTCCTGTCTCCTCTGAAGACACACTCTGACCCATCCTGGTCTTTGACACTGACTACCTTGTCTCTACAGTTCAGGGTAGCATCATACGTAGATAACCAGTCCATCCCTAGAATGACATCAAAATCTGTCAACTCTAGAACCACCAGGTCAGCTGGAAGGTATCTACCCTCTATGCACACTGGACTGAACCGACAGACTGACTCTGCCAAAGATGGATCACATTTGGGTCCACTGACCCATAGAGGACACTCTAACTCAGACACTATCAGACCCAACCTCTCTGCAGCTCTAGAAGCAATGAAAGAGTGAGAAGCACCGGGGTCCATTAAAGCATACACCTCTGAACACCCAATGATGAGATTACCTGACACCACCGTGTTCGACGTGTCTGCCTCCTGCTGAGTCAGGGTGAAAATCCGTGCTGGGGCTGACGGACCTGCACCTCGGGAACCCATCCCTGATGAAGAGGCTGCCCCTCTTCCTCTTCCTCTGCCACTGCTTGGTGGAATGACTGAAGCTACGGGCTGCACGACACTGCCCGCACTCATCTGCTGGGATGGTGCAACCAAAGTCGCCTGAGGACATTCCCGTGCATAATGTCCCTCCTGCCCACATCTATAGCAGGCTGTGGATCCCAACTGACAAGCTCCTCTATGCTGTTTGCCACACCTCTTGCACACTGGAAAATCTGCGCCAGAACTGGAGCCACTACTCATTCCCAGACCCGACTTAAGCCTGTTCCAAAACTTGCCTCTCTTTCCTCTAAATTTCTCCCATCTCTTCTTACTTGCACTTACTGTACCCTGTGAGGAGGAACCGGGTTTAACACCAGAAGACTGTGCCTTGACTACACCTTGACTTATGGCACTGGCCTCCATCTTTCTAGCAGCATCCACAATAGAGTGGAAACTTTCCTTCTCCGCATGAAGAATCAAAGAGAAATACCTGGGATGAAGCCTTGTGGCATATCTCTTTGCCTTCTTCTGATCTGTATCATATGCCTGACCGACATATGGCAACAATTCCAGGAACTTATCTGTATATACATCAACGCTCATCTCCTCCGTCTGTCGCAACTGCTCAAACTCCACAACCTTTAGTTCCCTGGAACTGTCAGGAAAAGCCCATCCAGCAAATTCGTTGGCGAACTCTTCCCATGTCATACTCTCAAGTCTCGGGTCCACATAGTTCTTGAACCATTCTCTAGCTTTCTTACACTTTAACGTGAACCCTGCCATCTCAATGGCTCTACCATCATCTGCTCCCAACTCACTTGTTATCATTCTGACTGCACTGAGATACTCAAAGGGATCATCTCCTGTATTGAATTTAGGAGCATCCAACTTTAAGTACTCGGTCATCTTCACCTTACTTCCCCCTGAAGAACTGGGTTGCTGTGCTTCCACAACAGGGGCTACTGGTTCAGGAGGTGGTGGTGGAGGCACTGGTTCCCTCACTTCAGGCTGTACTGGACTTGGATGAACAGGTGGGGGTGGATACATGTGATATGGTGGATAAAAGGAAGGATAGGGCATATATGGCATGTAGGGTGGATATGGGGCAAAACTGGAGTAATCCGACGTGCCTCCCATCGGATACTCTGGGCCCTGTGGAAAGGGTGGATAGCCAAACCCCGAGGCCTGAACGCCTCCCTGGGACTCCCCCATACCTTCTTCTGACCTTCCTACACCCATGCTTACATCTCTACTCTAATCTTCTTCCATCACACCTCTTTCTTCTACTGACCTTCCCCCTCTGCTTACTCCTCTCCTGCTCTCGTCAGAAGATCTTCTAGGATCTCGTGACGTTCCTTCCCTGCTTGACCTGTGAGATCTTGCCCTTGGCAAGGCAGGTGGACGAGCAGCTGTACCCTCACTTACAGGTGGGACTCCAGTCAATCTCGCGGATCGACGAGTTCCTCGCATCTTCACTCTCTGGCAAACAACAAATCACATAACACATCAGCAACACATCAAAAACATGCACATGCATAACTCAGGGCATTGCACATCAGCAGAACATCCTATCCTCGTGGACATGTTTTTCCTATGGTGCTTGACCTGCTAAACCTCTCTATGAGCCCAACTCTCTCTCTATAGGTCCGACCATGTGAACCTAGGGCTCTGATACCAATCTGTAACAGCCCGGAAACCGAACTGCCACCGGCACTAGGATCCAGATCGACTTAAGGTCGTCGGGACCCGTAGTAAGCCTGCTATCCTGTCTGTATACCTGTGAAATCCCATACATGATCATACATTTGCTGTAAAAACATAAAACTTTTCTTCATTCCAAGGCTTAACCTGTGCATGCACTCTCTCTGTTCTCTACTAATCCCTACTAGAGCTCCTCATGGCTCTAGGCGGATCAAACTCAGAATGTTAAGCCTGGTTTTGCTCATAAACATACAACAATAAAGCAACATACATAAACTGATCATGTGACGCCACAAAGGGATGACAATTCTTATAAGTCAAGCACCATTCTATACACTCTACATTATCTCTATACATTTTCATGTCCACACTAGCTATTCCAATACTCTGTACTCTTCCTGTACCCTGCTGAGTTCTCTCTGACCTCTGAACCTGCACAACTGGAGTTAGGGGAGAGGGATGAGCTACGATAGCCCAGTGAGTAGAATAGTAATAAAATAACAGGTGATAAAACATGCTCTCATGAAATGCATCACATAATCACATCACCTCGGCCGGACGGATCAAAACTCCCTCTATCTCATCTGGGGTACCGGAGTACCATGTGCCTAGTTCCCGTAGGGCTGTTCCAGGTCTTTGTGCCTGGTCCTCGTAAGGCTGTTCCAGGTCTTTCCTCTGAGGGCTAATGAATCCTCACGAAGTCCGTGCCGTCTCACATAAGCAATGTACAAGGAGCCATGCCAAGTACAAGGATACATGCAATGCGTCATATTCGTGTACTCTAATGCACTCACCCTATTGCATAGTCATGATGCATGAAGCATGATAAAATAGTCAGTTCTCAGATTAAAACATTAAGTTACATTCCACTCACCTGGTTATCTCTGCACTGACTCTGCAGGTTCTGACACTGGACTCACTGCTGACTTCCCTGATTCCTCTGGTCCGTACCTACACAGGTGGACTCAAATGAGGGACTACACTCACTCAAGAACATCTCTACGAAACTCCCCAAAACCCCTCTAAACAATCCTAAAACCATCACATAAACCATGCAAAAGAAAGCTGGACAGGGCACTTTCGGCGGCAGATTCGGCGGCCGAAACCCCACTCCAGAGACGAAACTCATGCATGTTCGGCGGCACCTTCGGCGGCCGAAGGTCTCATCCAGAGACGAAACTCACACACTTTCGGCGGCCGAACTCCCTCTTTCGGCGGCCGAAAGTCTCTTTCTAAACCGAAAGCCTAGCTTTCGAGGGCAACCTTTGGCAGCCGAACTGCCTCCACAAAGGGTTCGGCGGCCGAACCTTCCTTCGGCGGCCAAACCTTCCTTCGGCGGCCGAACCTGGTTTTGCCCGAAGGACAGAACCCTGCTCTGTTTCATGCAAACTTTGCCCAAAAACCTACCAATATGCATATCAATTACTCCCAACTAGCATATACACATATATATGCACAAAGGGGTCTAAAACTACCCTAAAACCCCAAACAAACATAGCACATAACACTTAAACATGTTTGAACACCACAAATCACCAAAAACCTCACCTAAACCTAACCATGCATACTACCCATACAAACTTCATAAAACCTTTCAAAATCATCAAAGAAGCTCAGGATCTTCACTTACCTCTTACACAACTTGAGGATGAAGGATCCTAACGTGGAGATATGAAGAAAAGCTCTTCCAAAGCTCCAAGCTTCAAACCTTGGTTCTTTTGCTCAAAACCTTCATAAGTCACCAAAACTCTTAAAACTCTTGAAAGATTGGATGAAAATCATGGAAAACATGAAAGTCAACGTGGGAGAGGCTGAAACTCACCTCTGGCTGCAAGTGGAGGAGAAATAACCTCCTTCCACCGACCCTTGGCCCTTTTATAGGTGGCTGGCCAGACCACCTTCGGCAGCCGAACGTGAAGCCGCAACCATGCAATGTTCGGCGGCCGAAAGTAACCTTCGGCGGCCGAACCTTTGCATTTCTCCCTTGTTGCTTTTCTTTCAAAACTCAATGCTTATCACACTTCAAAACATGAAAACAAGTGAAAATACCTTGGAAAACATATGTATTACCCTTCTCGAGGGTTCCGACACCCGAGATTCCACCGGACTACAGGAATGCCGATGCCGGACTCGAGCCGGGTATTACATGTGCTTTGCCCTAGTTTATGCTTTGTATATCCCTGTTTATCATGGTCTTTATGTAAAAGTTTTAATGATAAGTTATGATGAACCAAGCTTGAGCCATGTGATGTTTACCATACTAGAGCATTTGATGAAGGCTCTAGTGTGGGTTTTATGTATACAGTTTATGATGCATGCACAAGTCGAGCTTGGTATACGAAAAGTTTAAATTTGTATGAAAATATATGAACATGTATGGGATTTTATCAGGTATACAGGAAGCATAGTAGGCTTGCTACAGGTTCCGGCGACCTTAAGTCGATCTGAATCCTAGCGCCGGTAGCGGTCCGGCTTCCGGGTCGTTACAAACTTGGTCAGCTTATATGACCTTGGGCGAATAACCTTCGAGACCCTGAACAGTCCTTTCCAATTCTCGTCCAACTTACTAGATTTGGCATTGCCACCCATTAGATATGCTCTTTTAAGGATTAGATCCCTTACATTAAATGTGAGTGGCCTGACCCTACTGTTGAACATTCGGGACATTTTGTTTCTGTAAACTGCTATTCTGATTGCAGCCTTTTCTCTTAGAAATTTTGTTTGATCCAAATTGAAATGCATTTCTTTAGGATTCTCTAATATCTCAGGGTACTGTGTCCTGAAGCTTCTTGCTTAGATTTCCACGGGATGATAGCCTCGGCTTTGTACAAGGGAAAAGGGTGTTTCTCCTATAGTTGTCTTGGGGGTGGTTTTGTAGGCCCATAGTACATGGGGTAACTCTTTAGGCCAGTTGCCCTTGGCTTAGTCGAGTCTTTTCTTTAGACCATGTAGGATGGTCCTATTAGTCATATTATTAGTCTAAGGGTGATAGGTTGAACTGAATCTTAAGTCAATTTCCCATTTCTTGCAGAAGTCTTTGAACTTGGAGCTTGCAAACTGACTTTTGTTATTGGTGATTACTATCTTTGGTATTTCAAATTAGGTAAATATGTTTTTGCTAATGAAGGAAATCGCTTATTGGGTGGTGATGGACTGTACGCCTCAGCCTCTGCCCACTTGTTGAAATGATCTATCGCCATGATTATGAACTTTCTTAACCCGGTTTCCTTATGGAATGGGCCAAGGATGTCTATCTCCCACTGAAAGAAATGCCAGGGACTTCCAATGGCCGCTTGCATTTCTCTTAAGGTCCTTGGGATGTTTGCATGTACCTGGCATCTTTGACAATTCTGGACAAGTTGTTTTGCATCTTTCATTATCATCGACCAGTAATATCCTTGTCTAAATACTTTTTGAGCGATTGTTCAGGCTCCTTCGTGGCTTCCACAATCACCTTCATGGATATCTCTTAAGATTTCCTGACCTTCTTCTTCGGTAACACACCGTAGCTATGGATTTGTCTCGGATCTCTTATACAATCAACCATCAATTAGTGCATTTGGAAGACTTCCTTATTACCTATTTTCCAAACAATTCATTGATTGGGAGGTCATCTTGTATCAAGAATGTTAAGAATTTGTATACTAGTATCATCCATGATTCCCTTTCTTCTATGGGGAAGGACTCTTCTTCTACCGTTGCTGGAGTTTGTAATTCCTCAAATTAAAATGGTTGGGTTAATTGTTATTCCCCTGCCACTGCCATCTTAGCCAGAAGATTCACCTCTTCATTGTTGCCTCTGGCTACCTAGCAAAGTTTGCAGTTGCTCTTCCATCTTTGATCATGTTCATCAAGGACCAAACCTTCTCCTCGTATTTGATAAGGTTCGATTCTCGGATTCTGAATTGTCCTTAGCATTGATTAACAATCAATTGTGAGTCATTAAAAATAGTGGATTTTTGTATACCTAACTCTTTGATGAATCTCAGAGCCATTATGACAGCTTCATATTTGGCTACATTATTAGCGGCATTGAAGACAAGTTTGACCGCATATCAAAACTTTTTCCCTGTCTGAGATTGTAATAGGATCCTAATTCCTGAACCCCTACTGTGCAGGCTCTATCTGCCTAGACCTTCCATTCCTCTGTGTCCTCCTGCAAGCACCCCGAAGGTTCTAACGATGGATTCATCTCTACTACAAAGTCAGCTAGCATCTAGGCTTTCATCGCCTTCCTTAGGACATACCTGATATCGTAGGCTGACAATATTACCGACCAAGTGCCATCCTGAAAACTTCGGCCTGTGTAGGACCTTATGAAAAGGGTAATTGATTTTGACTTTTATGGTATATGACTCGAAGTACGATCGTAGCATTGTGGCTGACATTAGAACTGCAAATCCAAACTATTATAGAAGAGGGTAGTTCAACTCTGCCTCCTTCAGCACTTGGCTGGCATAGTACACTGGATTTTGCTCCCCATTGCTTTTATGAACAAGTACCGAGCAAACTGTTTCTTTGTCACAAACAAGTATAGAAACAAAACTTCCCCTTCAACAGGCGAGCTTAGCAGCAGAGGTAATGATAGGAACGTTTTTAGACTTTCAAATGCCCCTACACACTCTTCTCCCATTCAAACTTGCCTTTTCCTTTCAAAGCCTTGAAGAACGGGAGGCACCTTCTGGTCAAGCATGATATGAAGCGAGCTAGGATAGTGACCTGCCCATTCAGCCTTTGTACCTCATTAATAGTTTTGGGTGCTTTTATGTTTTGGATGCCGCTGATCTTCTCCGAGTTTGCCTCTATACCATGTCATCCACATATACCTCCACTGTTGATCCCACCATTTCTTTTGATGAGATGCAAAACTCACAACTTTTTCCTTATTTAATTTCATAATTTTGCTATGATTTTGGTATAAATATTCAATTTTTACTTGAAATTTAATGTTGGACAGGTTTTTGAGTGGAAGTTGAGAAAAGAAATGAAAAGAGGCTGAATTGAAGAATTCTTAGACTGAAAGGTTACAACCTTAGCTAAACCTGTAGCCCAAGGCGATGGAAAGCTTCAGAAAGCGCCACCTCAGTAGATTTTACTACCTAAGCAAGGATAAGATCAGTTTCAAGTTGGATCAAACACAATCAGATTAGGATAGGGATAAGATAGGAGTAATAGAGTTTATTTTAAATTATTAAATTTTATATTTTTGTGCTTATATAAAGACTCTGTAATACCCGGCTAGACTCCAGCATCGGAATTCTAACTTTTCGGTGGAATCTCCATTGGAATTCGGAATCTCGGATATCGGAACATCCTAGAAGGGTAAAATATATTTTTACAAAATGCTTTTTATGGTTTTAATGGTTAGTTTTGAGTTAAAGTTTTAAAAGAAGAAAAGAAAATGCTTTGAAAGGAAAAGCCAGGTTCGGCCGCTGAACATGGTGCAGTTGCGGAAGCTCTTTTGGCCCCCGAAGGTGGTCTGGCCAGCCACCTATAAAAGGCCCCCTGTTCGAAAATGGGCGAGTTTTCTCTCTCCATTTTCGGGCATAGGTGAGATTCTGCCCTTCCATGGTTGATTTTATGTTTTCCTTCAAATCCTTCAAGTTTTTTATAAGTTTTTACTTTGTTTTGAAGATTTTTAAGCTAAGACCCAAGTTTGAAGCTTGGAGACCTCCGGAGCTTGTTTCCTCCTCATCTCCAATTTGGGTCACGCCTACCTTCGATCTTCAAGAGGTAAGTGTAGATCCATACCTTTTGACATGTTTTAAGTAAGTTTTAAAAATGGTTAAGGGTATATAATGCATGTTTTGGTTAGATCTAAAATGTTAGGGCTTATGCAAGTTTAATGAGGATTGTATGTTTTTATGTGTTGTTTGTTGGGGCTTAGACTAGTTTTATACCCCTTATGCATGTTGAAATGTGTATGCATGTTTTAGAATAGTTGGATGTGTGTTTTGAGAAGTTTTAGAGGCTGAATGTGTTAGGCGAATTGGGTTCTGCCATTCTGGAGAACCCAGGCTCGGCCGCCGAACCTGCCTGTGGAGGCAGCCTTTGGCTACCTAAACTGCCCCCGAAAGCATGGACTTTCGGCTCTGGAAGGGAGTTTCGGCCGCCGAACCTGCCCTCGAAGGTTAGTGACTTTCGAATCTGTGAAGGCCTTCGGCCGCCGAACCTTGCCCCCGAAAGTGCCTGACTTTCGGATATGTAGGGACCTTCGGCCGCCGAACCTGCCGCCGAAAGTCCCCTGCCCAGCCTTCCTTTGCCTATTTTCTATGCATGTTTTATGATATTTTAAGGGGTTTTTAGGGAGATGTTTAGTGTCATGTTAGAGTTTGTTTGGTCCCTCATTTGAGTCCACCTGTGTAGGATCGGACCCGAGGAACCGAGGAGACCAGTAGTGAGTTAGCTGTTCCAGTGTCAGCCAGAGGTGAGTAGAACTGAACTCTAAATTTTAAAGTACTAAATTTTTAAGCATGTTCATGCATTATGAATGCCATGTTATATAATAGGTTGTTTGCATTAGAATTCACGAATATGATGCATTGCATAATTTGCTGTTGTTGTGGATGGATATTGAATGACCCACTAGCCCTCGATATGATATGATATGATATGATATGGAAGTCTAGGTCGAGGCCCATTCTACGCCCCTGGCACAATGTAAGAGAAAGTCCAGGTCGAGGCCCATTCTACGCCCCTGGCACAGTTGGATATGTTATGTTATGTTTAAGAGGAAGTCCTGAGGAGCTCCGTCGAGGGCCGAGCATGTATTGGATTACGTAGAGGGTTACTAGTGACAAGTCCATCCGTGATGTGAATTGTTTGTGTTGTGATGCATTTCATGAAAGCATATGTTTAATTAAATTGTTTCTACTGTTCTGCTCACTGGGCTTTAGTAGCTCACTCCTTTCCCCTAACCCCCAAGTTTGTAGGATCAGAGATAGATCGGGGAAGTCACCAAGGTTGATGGTATATGTTATGTAATAGATTAGTAGTGGACATGTAATGTATTGTGGATCAATATTGTGCTTGGCCCTAATGTCAGTTGTAATCCCTTTTGTACATGATCTTTATGCAAAATGGTTTATGTTTATAATATGTTGAACCAAGTGAGACATGTATATTGACCATACTGGAGCATTTGATGAGGGCTCTAGTATGGATTTTATGTTTAAGTTTTTGATACTTGCACAGGTTGAACTTGGTTTTATGGAAAGTTTAAGTTTTTATGTTAATGTGTGATCATATATGAGATTCTATCAGATATGACAGGTTGTATGTTAGGCTTGCTACGGGTTTCGACGACCTTAAGTCGATCTGAATCCTAGCGCCGATAGCGGTCCGATTTTCGGGTCGTTACAGAGTGGTATCAGAGCCCTAGGTTCATATGGTCGGACCTAGAGAGTGTCAGGCTCATAGATGTTATAGAAGGGCAAGCATGATAGGAAAAATCATGTCCACTAGGATAGGATCTAGAGTCTTGTCTTGTGTAAATGAATTATGATGTGAAATGCCATGATTATAAGCATGTGCAATGATGATATGCTATGTATGATGTGGGTTCATGTGTATCCACATGAACCATATGATGCTAATGTTTATGTGATATATGTTGTTTTTCAGAAGCAGAATGCGAGGCACTCGTCGATCTGCACGATTGACTGGAGTCCCACCTGAGAATGAGGGCATGGATGCCCTTCCCCCTGCTCTGCCAAGGGCAAGGTCAAGTAGATCAAGCAGAGAAGGAACATCAAGGGACCCAAGAAGGTCTTTTGATGTGAACAGGAGGAGAACGGATCCAGGAAGGATGTCGGCATATGTGAGGGAATCTGAGGATGATGGCTAGAGAAGGGATGGGAGTTTGGGTGTAAGCATGTCTGAAGAGGGTATGGGAGAGTCTCAAGGAGGCGCTCAGGCCTCGGGTTTGGCTCACCCACCACAATATCCACCCTATCCCCAGGGACCAGGGTATTCGATGGGAGGCACATCAGATTTTTCCAGCTATAACCCATATCCTTCTTTCATGCCTTATCCTCCCTACTACCCACCATATCCACAGTATCCCGTGTTTCCACCCTCACCCTTTTATCCATACACAACAAACCCTAACCCAGGGAATGCTGCACCTCCTCCTCCACTAGCAGAACTAATAGTCCTTGAAATCCAAACACCCAAACCTAGCTCATCTGTGGGGAGCAAAGTAAAGATGACAGATTATCTAAAGCTGGATGCTCCTAAGTTCAAAACAGGGGATGATCCGTTTGAGTACCTCAAAACGGTGAAAATGATAACAGACGAGCTGGGAGCTAGTGATAGTAGAGCCATTCAAATGGCGGGGTTCACATTGAAATGCAAGAAGGCAAAGGAGTTGTTTAAAAATTATGTGGACCCGAGACTGGATAGCTTATCCTGGGAGCAGTTTGCCAATGAATTTGCAGGATGGGCATTTCCAGACAGTTCAAGAGAGCTGAAGGTTATAGAGTTCGAGCAGTTGAGACAGACTGAAGACATGAGTGTAGATGAATACACAGACAAATTCCTGGAGTTGCTTTAGTTTGTGGGAGAGGTATATGATACGGATCATAAGAAAGCCAGGAGGTATACCATGAGACTCCACTCTAGGTATTCCTCCCTGATCCTAGCAGTAGAGAGGGAGAGTTTCCATACTATTGTGGATGTAGCAAGGAAGATGGAGGCTAGTGCCATCATTCAGGGAACAGTGAAGCAGCAGGTGGCATAGCCCTCGGGTTCTAAGACCCCAGGTTCAGGAAAGTTTGATCTCTCTTCTCTGAGTGCAACAGCCTCAGGTAGTAAAAAGTGGAGCAAAGCCAAGCCTAAGAAGAACAAGTTCTGGAACAGGTTAAAATCAGGTCTGGGAATGGGGGGTGGCTCGAGCTTTGGTTCAGACAGTTCAGGATGCATGAGGTGTGGAAAGCCGCACAAGGGGGTTTGTCGGTTTGGGACTACAGCCTGCATCAGATGCGAACAGGAGGGGCACATGGCAGGTGAGTGTCCCACTGCGACCTTGTTGGTACAGTCCCAGCAGACGGCTTCAGGTAGTATGGCACAACCAGCAGCTCCAGCCATGACTCAGGGCAGTGGTCGAGGCAGAGGGAGAGGGTCAGCCTCTTCTTCAGCAGGTTCCCGAGGGGAAGGTCCATCAGCTCCAGCACGGATCTTCACCATGACCCAGCAGGAGGCTAACACGTCAAACACCGTGGTGTCAGGTAATCTCATCATTAGATGTTCTGATGTGTATGCTCTTATGAACCATGGTGCTTCTCATTCTTTTATTGCTCCGAGAGCCGTAGAGAGGTTGGGTTTCATAGCTTCTGGGTTAGAGTGTCCTCTTTGGGTCAATGGACCCAAGTGTGATCCATCTGTGGTAGAGTCAGTCTGCCAGTTCAGTCTAGTGTTTATTGAGAGTAGATGCCTTCCAGCTGACCTTGTGGTTCTAGACTTGACGGATTTTGATGTCATTCTAGGGATGGATTGGCTATCTGCTCATGGTGCTACCTTGGACTGCAGAGACAAGGTAGTCAGGTTCAGAGGACAGGATAGGTCAGAGGTTGTCTTCAAAGGGGACAGAGTAGGGATGCCTAGAAGTTTGATATCAGCCCTACAGGCTCATAGGTTGCTCAGGAGGGGTTGTCAGGGGGTTTCTAGCTCATGTTAGAGAGCTTAGCAGTCAGGTCAGGGAACCAGCCTCGTTGCCCGTAGTCAGAGAGTTTCCAGATGTCTTCCCAGACGAGCTGCCAGGCTTACCACCTGCTAGGGAGATAGAGTTTGAAATTAAAGTGATGCCTGGAACCAGACCAATCTCTATTCCTCCCTACAGAATGGCACCTGCAGAGTTGAAAGAGTTGAAAGAGCAGTTGCAAGAGTTGGTAGATGATAGAGCATATTTTAGTCCATTTTATGTTGATATTATTGATGATTATTTACATGATTTCTGCTTAAATTAGTGCTCTTGACATTGTTTTGCAGAAATCGGTGTAAAAGGACATTTTGGAGAAAATCCCCCTAAAACTAGCTTATTTGGAGCAAAGGAGAGCAAGCCTACCAAGTTGAATTCAAGTGGAGCTAAATAAGGAAAGTTCTAAATAAGGAAAGTGGTAAATATGGAAAGAACGTTCAGCCAAGGCAATTTGAAAATCAAATTTCAAATCTCCAAGTAGCCTTTTCCTTATTCAAAAAGCCATATCTCAAGTTGCCATATATGGAGAGCCAAATGAGAAAAGTATTTTGAAATTCAAATCTCCAAGATTCATATTCAGATTTTGGATTTCAAGATCCAGGCTATTGAGGAAGCCAAATCCAAAGATCACATGTTTCCCACTTCATGACTTGCACATTCAAAATTCAAACTGCAAAAGGAGGCTCCACCTTCCTTAATTGTGAATGGGCGGCATGGGAATGTGAAGAGGCACCTTGGGCAGCAACTTGAACACCTTGGGCAGCATCTTGAAGACCTTGGGCAGTAATTAAAAGACCAAAGAGCCCATCCCTTGCAAATTGATACATGCTCTACGTTTTTCCCTTCACACATGTACATAGAAGGCACATATTGGACCAATGGCACTTTGGGCAGCCTCTAAAAGACTCATGGATTACCAAGAAACCCTAGGCAGTCTCTCAAGACATATTTAAAGTCTTAAAGAAGACAAGAAGTGGCAGATTTGATCACCCACACTCCTCCAAGGTTCGGCCGCTGCTCCACCTCCTTCTCCTCCACCGCCGGTTCTTCATCTCATGCTCTCTTCTTCTATTTTCTGTTTTGGTTCAGCCATGAGTGGCTGAAACCCTTAATTCTAGTTGAAGATTGGTTGAAACTAAGGTTGTTTAAAGGATTGTGAGATCTGAACATAAACTATTTGTCTTTGATTAGTTTAATATTCATACAATTGTGTGCTTGAATCTAAGATTGCTTTGTTGTTTTGATCAAATTGGCCACTTGATTCTTGATTGCAAAGTTAATTGATTGTTAGTTGGGATATTTTTTAGTTCGTAATTGCTGGAAATATTCTGACCTAAGAACACTTGGTGTAAAAACTAAGGAATTGTATGATCTAGCAACATCTCATGCGTTTGAGTAGCTAGGATTGGATCTCTCTCTTTCTTCATGCAATTGACAATTATTTTGATGCCTAAGGCCCAAGGACGTTCCTTGGCAATTTGTTAATTAGTAATTGATTAGAGGACGTTCCCTAATTGATTTAATCATAAGGAGAGACATGGTGGTGAGAAGCATTTTCCATCCCCATAACTAATCTATTGAACCAATCAAGAGAACATAAGTTTCAATGATCAATCCAATCAACCAAGGTGGATCCATATCTTCAACTAGACCTTTCTCATATTGATTTCCTCTTTTATTTTAATTACTTGCTGATTTAATTGCTTTCAATAGTTGTTAGTCAAATCAATCTCAAAATTTCCCTTTTTACTTTATTGCACTTTACTTTTATTCTGCTTTCAGTTACTTGCTTTCAGTTGTGCTTTCAGTTGATCTTCTTGGTCTTGTTGGGAAAAATAGATAAGTATTCAATTCTCTCTGGATTCGATCCTTTACCACTATCTGCAGTTGTAAAATTGTTGATAACCGGAAAGGTTATTTTTGACCGACTTTGAGAACCGCGAGTCAGTAGATAAGGGTTTCATCCGACCAAGTACCTCACCTTGGGGTGCTCCAGTGTTGTTTGTGAAAAAGAAGGATGGATCCTTAAGACTTTGTATCGACTACAAACAGTTGAACAAAGTCACTACCAAGAGCAAGTACCCTCTACCCAGGATTGATGATCTATTTGACCATCTAGCAGGAGCAGGTTGTTTTTCCAAGATAGATCTGAGATCCGGGTATCATCAGTTAAGAATCAGGGAAGAAGATGTGCCGAAGACGGCGTTCAGAACCAGATATGGGCACTATGAGTTCCTAGTGATGCCGTTCGGGCTAACCAATGCCCTTGCAGCATTCATGGACCTCATGAACAGAGTTTTTAGCTAGTATCTAGACCACTTTGTTATCGTTTTCATTGACGATATCTTAGTGTATTCCAGAGATGCAGAGGAGCATGCCTATCATCTGAGGATTGTGTTGCAGACCCTGAGAGAACACGGCTTGTATGCCAAGTTCTCTAAGTGTGAATTCTGGTTGAGGAGCATCTCATTCTTGGGGCATGTTGTGTCAGAAAGGGGAATTGAAGTGGACCCCAAGACGGTAGAAGCTGTAGCTAACTAGCCCAGACCCACCACAGTAATAGAGATTAAAAGCTTTTTGGGTTTGGCAGGTTACTACAGGAGGTTCGTCCAAGACTTCTCAAAAATTGCAGCTCCTATGACCAGGCTGACCAAAAAGAATCAGAGGTTTTTTTGGTTAGACTAGTGTGAGGAAAGCTTTGAAGAGCTAAAAAGGAGGTTGACGTCAGCACCGGTGTTAGCTCTGCCTACAAGTGATGAAGACTTCACAATGTTTTGTGATGCATCCTGAGTTGGACTAGGTTGTGTGTTGATGCAGAATGAGAGGGTACTTGTTTATGCTTCTAGGCAGCTCAAGAAGCATGAGTTGAATTACCCCACACATAATCTAGAGATGGCAGCCGTGATCTTTGCACTCAAGATGTGGAGGCATTACCTGTATGGGGTAAAATGTGATATCTTTACGGATCATAAGAGCTTGCAATACATCTTGAGTTAGAAGGAATTGAACCTGAGGCAAAGAAGATGGGTAGAACTGCTTAGTGACTATGATTGCAAGATTCAGTACCATCCGGGTAAGCCAAATGTCGTGGCAGATGTCCTAAGCTGGAAATCACTTAGCAGTCTATCCCATGCTACAGCAGAGAGAAGACCGGTGGTGAGGAAATTCCACAAGCTCTTTGATGAAGAGCTGCAGTTGGAGTTGTCTGGTATAGGTGCTTTAATAGCTCAGATGAGAGTGGCACCCGTGTTTCTGGATCAGGTGGCGCAGAAACAGCATGAGGACCTCGAGTTGGTAAAGATAGCCAGAGCTGTCCAGGCAGACAAGAATGAAGAGTTTAGATTTGACAACAAGGGGATCCTCCGTTACGGGAACAGGTTATGTGTACCAGATGACGTGGGTCTGAAAGGAGACATTATGAGAGAAGCTCATAATGCCAGGTATAGTGTTCACCCTGGAGCCACCAAAATGTACCAGGATCTGAAAAGAGTTTATTGGTGGCCAGCTATGAAGAGGGAAGTGGCACAGTTTGTGTCCGCCTGTGAGATCTGTCAAAGGGTGAAGCTAGAGCATTAGAAACCAGCTAGGATGCTCAACCCACTACCGATTCCAGAGTGGAAATGGGAAAATGTGGCAATGGACTTTGTAGTGGGGCTACCAGCAACGTCCAATAGATTAGACTCGATGTAGGTGATAGTGGACAGACTGACCAAATCTACTCACTTCATCCCTGTCAGGAGTGGCTACTCTGTGGACAAACTGGCACAGGTTTATGTGGAGGAGATCGTCAGGCTTCATGGGGCTCTAGTTTCAATTGTGTCAGATAGGGGACCCCAGTTTACCTCCAGGTTTTGGCGGAGTCTGCAGAATGCTATGGGCACCAGGTTGGACTTTAGCGCTGCTTTCCATCCACAGACTGACGGACAGTCAGAGAGGACCATTCAGACTATTGAAGATATGCTTAGGATGTGTGAGCTAGATTTTGGCGGTTCTTGGAGGCAACATCTACCCTTGGTGGAGTTTGCCTACAATAACAGCTATCATGCTAGCATAGGGATGGCTCCTTATGAAGCTCTTTATGGGAGGAAGTGCAGGTCACCTGTCTGTTGGGAAGAAGTAGGAGAAAGGGCTCTAGCAAGGCCAGAGTTGGTAGAGATCACCAGCAGAGTAGTGCCCATTATCAGGGAAAGAATAAGAACTGTTGTGAGCCGACAGAAGAGCTATGCAGATGTCCGCAGAAAGCATGTTCAGCTTCAGGAGGGAGATATGGTGTTGCTCAAGGTGTCTCCTATGAAAGGGGTGATTCGTTTTGGGAAGAAGGGTAAGCTAGCTCCACGGTACATCGAACCCTTCGAGATTTTGCAGAAGATTGGGAATGTATCGTATAAGTTAGACTTACCTGCTTCAATAGAGAGAATCCATCCGGTTTTCCATGTTTCCATGTTACGAAAGTTCGTGTCAGATCCTGGCAAGGTTCTTAGTGAGCCAGGTGTAGAGATCCTAGGAGATCTCACCTATGTTGAGCAGCCAGTGCGGATCATAGACACGCAGATTAGAAAGCTGAGGAATAAGGAAATCCCGATGGTGAAGGTCCTTTGGAATCACCATAATATGGAAGAGTGCACCTGGGAGACCCGAGAGTCCATACTCCAGCAATACCCTTATCTCTTCTAAAGTAAGTATTTTAGGTTTTGTGTGCTTTCTTGATGTTATGCTATGCATGTTTGTTGAACATTCGGGGACGAATGTTCTTAAGGGGGGAAGAATGTAATACCCGGCTAGACTCCGACATCGGAATTCCAACTTTCCAGCGGAATCTCCGATGGAATTCAGAATCTCGAATATCGAAACATCCTAGAAGGGTAAAATATGTTTTCATGAAATGCTTTTTATGGTTTTAATGGTTAGTTTTGAGTTAAAGTTTTAAAAGAAGAAAAGAAAATGCTTTGGAAGGAAAAGCCAGGTTCGGCCGCCGAACATGGTGTAGTTGCGGAAGCTCTTTTGGCCCCCGAAGGTGGTCTGGCCAGCCACCTATAAAAGGCCCTCTGTCCGAAAATGGGCGAGTTTTCTCTCTCCATGTAATACCTGGCTAGACCCCGGCATCGGAATTCCTACCTTCCGGCGGAATCTCGGATGTCAGAACCCCCTAGAAGGGTAAAATATGTTTTTATAAAAATATTTTTACATATTTTTATATTTTTAATGAAGAAAGAAAATTGAGTTTTGAAAGAAAGACCAAGGAGGAAAAACCCAGGTTCGGCCGCAGAACCTGAAGTTCGACCGCCGAACATTGGGCTCTTGCGGAAGCACCTTTGGCCCCCGAAGGTGGTCTGGCCAGCCACCTATAAAAGGCCCCTTGTCCGAAAATGGACGAGTTTTTCTCTCTCTATTTTCGGGCATAGGTGAGATTTCGCCATCCCATGGTGATTTTTGTGTTTTCCTTCAATCCCTTCAAGTTTTTGATGAGTTTTTACCTTGTTTTGAAGATTTTTGAGCTAAGATCAAAGTTTTAAAGCTTGGAGACCCCCATAGCTCGATTTCTCCCAATCTCCAAGTTTGGATCACATCTCCTCTCGATCTTCAAGAAGTAAGTGTAGATCCACGCCTTTTATGATGTTTTAAGTGAGTTTTAAGAAGGGGTTAAGGGTTTTGATGCATGTTTAGAGTATATATAAAATGTTAGGGTTTATCTACCCTTTATGCTTAAAGTGATGATATGTTGATGTTTGTTGGGGTTTAGGCTAGTTTTATGCCCCTATGTGCTTGAAAATGTGTTTATGCATGTTTTAGAATAGTTGAATGCATGTTGTGGGGTTTTGGATGGCTGGATGAGAGAGGTAGAATCGGGTTCTGCCATTCGGGAGAACCCAGGTTTGGCCGCCGAAGCCAGTTTCGGCCACCGAACCTGCCAAAGGAGGCAGTTTTGGCCGCCTAAGCTCGCCCCCGAAGGTTTGGACTTTCGGCTCTGGAGGGGAGTTTCGGCCGCCGAACCTGCCCCTAAAAGTGCCTGACTTTCGGATCTGTAGGGGCCTTCGGCCGCCGAACCTGCCGCCGAAAGTCCTCTGCCCAGCCTTCCTTTGCCTGTTTTCTATGCATGTTTTATGGTGTTTTAGGGGGGTTTTTGGGGAGATGTTTAGAGTCTTTATAGAGTATGTTTGGTCCCTCATTTCAGTCCACCTGTGTAGGATCGGACCTGAGGAACCGAGGTGACCAGCAGTGAGATAGCTGCTTCAGAGTTAGTTCAGAGTCAGCCAGAGGTGAGTAGAACACAACTCTTTTTATTTCAAATCAATTAAACTTTTAAGCATGTTCATGCATCATGAATGCCATGTATGTAATATGTTGTATTGCATTAGAATTCACGAATATGACGCATTGCATAATATGATGTTGATGTGGATGGATGTTGGATGACCCATTGGCCCTTGATATGATATGATATGATATGATATGGTATGGAAGTCTAGGTCGAGGCCCATTCTACGCTCCTGGCATAGAGTAAGAGAAAGTCCAGGTCGAGGCCCATTGTAATACTCGGCTAGACTCCGGTATCGGAATTCCTACCGTCCGGTGGAATCTCGGATGTCGGAAACCTCTAGAAGGGTAAAATCATGTTTTTATAAAATGTTTTAATGTATCTTAAGGTTTTAAGCAAAAAGGAAATTGAGTTTTAAAAGAAAAAGACCAAGGAGACATTTCCAGGTTCGGCCGCTGAACGTGGGATGGTTTAGGGGGGCAAGTGAGGCTTCCGAAAGTTTCAAAGGTTCGGCCGCCAAACCTCATGTTCGGCCTCCAAACTTGTATGAGTTTTGGAGGCACTTTAGGCTGCCGAAAGGTGGTCTGCCAGCCCCTATATAAGAGCTCCATGGCCGAAATGGGCGAGTTTTCTTCCCATTTTTGGCCACAGTGAGTTCTTGCTCTCCCATGGTTCATTTTAGATGTTTTTCCTTCGATCTTTCATGTTTTAACAAGCTTTATGTTGATTTGAAGATATTTGAACAAAAGAGCGAGTTTTGGAAGCTTGGAGACCAAAGAGTTGAGATCTCTCCCATCTCCAAGTTGGATCGTCTCTCCTCTCGTTCTTCAAGAGGTAAGAGTAGATCCATAGTTCCTTTAATGTTTTAAGTAAGTTTTATGAAGTTTCTTGGGGTAGAAATGCATGTGTAGGTTTATGTGGAGTTTATGGGTTTACTGTGCGTTTATGAACACTGTATGTTGGATATGCATGTTTGATGTGTTGTAGATGGGGTTTAGGATAGTTTGAAGCCCCTAGGAGCTTGTATGCTTGAGTATGCATGTTGTAGAATAGGAAAATGCATGATTGAATGAGTTGGGAGGCGTTTATGCATGTTAAGCTGAGTTTCTGCCCTTTTGGGAAGAACTCAGGTTCGGCAGCCGAAGGCTCTTTCGGCCGCCGAACTTGCCTTTGGTAGCATGTATCGGCTGCCGAACCCTGCCCCCGAAAGTGAACTTTCGGCTCTGGAAGGGAGTTTCGGCTGCTGAAGGTGCCGCCGAACATGCATGAGTTTCGTCTCTAGAGGTACCTTCGGCCGCCGAAAGTGCCGCCGAAGGTGCATGACTTTCGGCTCTGGAGGGCCTTTCGGCCGCCGAACCTGCCGCCGAAAGTGCCCTGTTCAGCCCTCCTTTGCATGATTTATGTGATTGTTTCAAGGTGATTTAGGGGGTTTTCGGGGAGTATTTTAGAGTCATGTTTATGTATGTTAGGTCCCTCATTTGAGTCCACCTGTGTAGGTTCGGACCCGAGGAACCGAGGACCCCAGCAGTGAGTTCAGCTGCTTCTGAGTCTGTTTGAGCTTCAGCCAGAGGTGAGTGGAATATCTTATTTCGTTTCAAAGTAAATAAATAAATTCTGAGCATGATACACACATCATGAATGCCATGAGATATACTAGGGTGCTTGCATTAGAATTCACGAAAATATTTCATTGCATAATATGTTGTTGATGTGGATGAATGTTGGATGATCCTTTAGCCGCACTACGTTATGATATGATGTGATACAGTATGGAAGACCAATGAGGCCCATTCTACGCCCCTGGCACTATGTAAGTGAAAGACCAGTGAGGCCCATTCTACGCCCCTGGCATATTGGAATGTTATGTTATGAATGTAATGTAAGAGAAAGACCAGTGAGGCCCAGTCTACGCCCCTGGCACAATTGGAATGAGTAGTGGGCTATTGGTGACAAGTTCATCCTTGATGTGAATTGTTTGTGATATGTTGCATTTCATGAAAGCATGAAATTTAAATTGAATGTTTAATTATTCTGCTCACTGGGCTTTATAACTCACCCCTCTCCCTTAACCCCCAGGTTTGCAGGTACAGGGTAGACCAGGAGGTCAGCAAGAGTAGAGTCTTGTTTTATGTAATAGCTAGATGTGGACATGGATATGATGTAATGTAAAAGTATGATATAGAAATGTTATGTAATGATGCTTATGAAAGTTTAGAGTTGTGCTTGACCATAGTATTATGTTAATCCCTTTCTAGTACATGATCTTAATGTCTAACGATGATTATTGTAAACCAAACTTAATTTATGTTATGTCACCCCATTGGAGCATTGATGAGGACTCCAAGGTGGGGTTAATGTTTCTGTTTATGAATAGTGCATGCACAGGTTGAGTTTGGTGATTGAATGGAAAGAAAAGTTCAAAATTTTTATGTATGTTGTTGATCATGTTCGGGATTAAACAGGTTCACAGGATGAATGTTTGGCTAGCTACGGGTCCCGGCGGCCTTAAGCCGATCTGGATCCTAGCGCCGGTAGCGGTCCGATTTTTGGGTCGTTACAGATTGGTATCAAAGCCCTAGGTTCATATGGTCGGACCTAGAGTGTCGGGCTCATAGATGTTATAGAAGGTCAAGCATAATAGGAAGACCATGTCCACTGGGATAGGATAAAGAGTCCTGTCTTGAATGATAATGTGAAATGCCATGATTTTATGCATGTGCATTAATGATATGCTATGTATGTGATGTATGTGATGCGGGTTCATGTGCTTCCATATGAACCATTTGATGCTAATGTTCAAAGTGATGTGTGCTGTTTTTCAGAAAACAGGATGAGAGGAACTCGTCCATCTGCACGATTGACTGGAGTACCACCCCAGGACGAGGGCACTGATGCCCGTCCTCCTGCATTGCCTAGGGCAATGTCA